>NC_090057.1:8744110-8794675 GCF_038355195.1 Osmerus mordax | reverse complement strand
CCCTGGTCTGACCTGTTTCTCAACTTGAGCTCCTGTCTTGAAGGGCAGTCGGGTAATACCTTTCTTTAACACACACACACACCACACACACACACACACACACACACACACACAGTTGAGCCGTGCACGCACGCTTCCATGCATGCATAGGCTCATAATCTAATGCGCACACACACACACACACAAACTTGCTCTTCTAGTACAGGCAGATATGCTTGGCTCTGTGGCGTCTCTCTCTCTCTCTCTCTCTCTCTCTCTCTCTCTCTCTGTCTCTCTCACCCTCTCTCTCTCTCTCTCACCCTCTCTCACCCTCTCTCTCCGTCCTACCCGCCCCCCTCTCTCTGCTCCGGTGTTTCTCAGATTCAGTTGAGTTATTTTTGCTCACTCCAACACTTGGCTTGTTTTCGGTCTCCCAGACAGAGAGATGGACAGTCGCTGAAATGCCACTTCACTTTCACGTCTGCAGTCCCTTTGAGCGTTCCTCCAGCCTCGAGGCTCGCTTTCGTTTCACTGGCCATCCATTAGCTCATCTGATCCTTCAGGGCAGGACAGCATCCAGCTCTCCCAGATCGTCTTTCTAACTAATTGCCCCGTATAGTCTGGTGTCTGTCTCTGCTCCTCTTTGAGGGGTTGCCAGATAGATGCTTCTAACTGCATCTGCTTCCTCTCCACTCACTCTGGCCACAGCTAGCTATAGAGTTACACACACACACACACACACACACACACACACACACTTGCATCCTTACTGCTCTTACTCTTGTTCTCTCTCTCTCTCTCTCTCTCTCTCTCTCTCTCTCTCTCGCACTCGCACTCGCACTCGCGCACACACACACACACACACACATATAGAATTACTCCAAGCCTGTCCAGGTGCTCAGGCTAATGGTTTAATAGGTTTAACTGCGTATGCTCTCATCCAGCCAATCCTGTGGCTTCCCTGAAGGAGCGCTTCGATAGGTGGATCCTGGGACACTTCCTGTCTGTAAGGAGACGAGATGACAGACAGCTGTTTGGACAGCCTAGGAGCTGCTCAGGTTAGCCTAAATAGAGCAGGGTGTGTATGGTTCAAGGCTAGAGAAAATGACTGCAGATTAAGAGGTCGCAGGATCAACTCCCCTGTGTCTTATGGATGTCTGCTAAATGAACACATTATGTAAAGATGGGTTAATGATATACTGTGAGATAAGCCTCTCTTTAGTGTGTGCATCTTTGAATGAGTGGTTAACCCTGTTAATCTCTTATACGAGTTTACATACATACACTGCTGTAACAATAGTTTAGAGACTAATTGCACTGGCTGGTTGGCTGGCTGGCTGACTGACTGATTGACTGTCTGTTTGTTTGACTGATTGTATTTTTCGGCCGACTGACTCCACCCCCAATCTCCTCCAGCCTCCACTCCAGCCCCTTTCTCAGCCCCCATCCTCAACCTCTAGCCTCCAACCCCCATCCTCCAGTTCCCCTGCCCCAATCCTTAGCCCCCAAACTCTAGCCTCCACCCCAGCCCCTATCTTCAGCCTCCAGCTTCCATCCTTATCCTAGAACCCCTAGCCCCCATCCTCAGCCGAGAAAAAATGCATTTAAAAGTGCAACACGGGCACATCGAAAACAAGCCATTATTCGTGGCATTAGGCTGTGTTTGATAGTGTGTGACACCCTGCAGGACACATCCAGGTCATCACTGTGGCAGGCTTTGTGGGTGACTGGTTGGCTGGCTGACTGGCTGACTGGTTGTCTGGCTGTGTGCCTGGCTGGCTGTGTGGATGGCTGGTCAGAGATGTCTTTAAACCTCACAAACCCAGGTCATCACTGTGTTTCAGGCAGAGTGTCCCTGCAGAGGATCTGATCTTGACTGTAGGTCTCCGACGGTTGGGGCTTTTGTCCCAACTCTGTGTGGGAGCTGCTCTGACCTTCAGTCATAATGACATGTGACAGAAAAGCTCAGACAACACATCGAACGCATACACGCACACGCACGCACACGCACGCACACATAGATCTGACATTTATGGATGTACTGTTTCTCACAGTATGGAAGCCTTATTTAGTGAATAATAACATTTTGACACTGGCTGTGCCATTGACTCCCTGGCCTTTAGAGAGCTGTGTGTAATCCACCAGGCCTGTAGAGGGAAGACAGAGGGGGGGGGGGGGGAGGACTACTGGGAGGTTATTGCTTCCAGTCTACACACACACACACTCACACATATACCCACGCACAGTAACACACTCTATCCATTCCGTTTCATTCATAGTCTGAAATGATAAACACGCTGGTGTTTTTAGCATGTTACCCTCCAAGTCTTGGCATCACTGGGGCCAGACCCTGCATCCCCCACCTCCACCCTCCAGCAGGGACCAGAGATATCCAATCACACAGCTCATTTATTTTGAATCTGTCTGAACTGCTGGGATTTCACACACATACATAACCTTCCTGCATATTGCATCACCTGTTATACTGATAGATTCACACGCTTTCCTTCTTTCTCAGCAGTCTGTGTGTGTGTGTGTCCTATGTGAAGTAATGAGATGTGTGTGTGTGTGTGTGCCGGTCAATATTGTCAGGGCTCAGGTGGAGGTGGGAGGGTGGATGAGGAGAGGAAAGGAGAGAGAGAAAATAGAGAGGTGGCAGAGGAGGGATGGAGGGAAGAGAGAGGAGAGATGGAAGGAAAGGGGAGAAGAAAGATGGAGGGGCAGGATGGGGAATGGAGAGAGAAGATGAGATTGAGAAGAGGAGGAGAGAGAAGTCATTTTCACGGTACAAATGTCTTCTGATTGAATAGATCTCCGTCTGCCTCCAGGCCTCTCGTGTCTCTGTTAGTATGACGGCTGGCTGAATGACTGACAGGCTGGCTGGCTGGCTGAATGACTGACAGGCTGGCTGGCTGGCTGAATGGCTGCCTGACTGGTAGATTGTCTGTCTGGCTGAATGGCTGGCTGACTGGTAAACTGTCTGGCTGGCTGAATGACTGGCTGACTGACTGAATGACTGGTAGACTGCCTGTCTGGCTGGCTGAAGGACTAACTGTTTGGTTTGTTGGCTGAATGATTGATGACTGGATCTCTGTCTATCTGGCTGGCCGACTGTCCCTTTGTCATCCCCTCTCTTCCCCTTCCTTCTTTCTCCCTCTCTTTCTCTCTCTCTGACTTTTTTCTCCAAGCTTCCGGTTTCCTAGAGGCACATTTCATTAGGCGCCAAGACACATTCATTTACTCCCCCTCTCTTCCATTTCCTCTCTCCCTCTCTCTGTCTCCTCCGCTCCCTTTTCTGTTGCTCTCCCTTCCTCTCTCTCTCTCTCTCTCTCTCTCTCTCTCTCTCTCTCTCTCTCTCTCTCTCTCTCTCTCTCTCTCTCTCTCTCTCTCTCTCTCTCTCTCTCTCTCTCTCTCTCTCTCTCTCTCTCTCCTCTCTCTCTCTCTCTCTCTCTCTCTCTCTCTCTCTCTCTCTCTCTCTCTCTCTCTCTCTCTCTCTCTCTCCTCTCTCTCTCTCCTCTCTCTCTCTCTCTCTCTCTCTCTCTCTCTCTCTCTCTCTCTCTCTCTCTCTCTCTCTCTCTCTCTCTCTCTCTCTCTTTCTCTCCCTCCCCTCTTCATTTGCCTCCCTTCCTCTCTCTTCCCCTCTGTCTCACTCCACCGAGCATGACACAGCTCCACAACTTCTTTCCGAGACGGTGTGCATGCTCATTGAGTAGCGGTCCATCGGCTGCCCCTGTCCAGACTGCATCCCCTCCGCCCCTGTCCAGACCCCCCCCCCCCCCTGCATCCCTCCGCCCCTGTCCAGACTGCATCCCCTCCGCCCCTGTCCAGACTGCATCCCCTCTGCCCCTGTCCAGACTGCATCCCCTCCGCCCCTGTCCAGACTGCATCCCCTCCGCCCCTGTCCAGACTGCATCCCCTCCGCCCCTGTCCAGACTGCATCCCCTCCGCCCCTGTCCAGACTGCATCCCCTCAGCCCCTGTCCAGACTGCATCCCCTCTGCCCCTGTCCAGACTGCATCCCCTCTGCCCCTGTCCAGACTGCATCCCCTCTGCCCCTGTCCAGACTGCATCCCCTCTGCCCCTGTCCAGACTGCAATCCCCTCTGCCCCTGTCCAGACTGCATCCCCTCCGCCCCTGTCCAGACTGCATCCCCTCCGCCCCTGTCCAGACTGCATCCCCTCCCGCCCACTGTCCAGACTGCATCCCCTCCGCCCCTGTCCAGACTGCATCCCCTCCGCCCCTGTCCAGACTGCATCCCCTCCGCCCCTGTCCAGACTGCATCCCCTCCGCCCCTGTCCAGACTGCATCCCCTCCGCCCCTGTCCAGACTGCATCCCCTCCGCCCCTGTCCAGACTGCATCCCCTCCGCCCCTGCAACCCCTGAACTATTTGCCCTCCTCCCGGATAATACCCCGCCTCCTCTCACCCCAGTCACTCGCCCCCTGAACGATCTGCCTCCCTGCCCTCTGCTCCAGCTGGATTTAGTCACTTCACTTCCATCTATTACACGTGGGCCTACATATTGTTATATTCTTCTTTGTTGTTGTTTCTGAGCTTAGCCTAGATAAACTCATAATTATTCAATGAATTATTCAGTATTATCATAGGCTCATAGGTTTGGACTTACTGTATGACTTCATATTTTTATTGTAGGTTTAGATAGGCTGCTAGGGATTGGGAAGAGGAGGAGGACAACGAAATAGGCTAGTTTAAATGTACCCAAACTTGTACTTGTTATAAATGGTTAATAAACTTGAAACTTAAACTCTCTATTACTTATTCTCTCTCCCTGCCTTCCTCCCACTCTACCTCCTTTCGTCTCTCTCTCTCTCTCTCTCTCTCTCTCTTCTCCTCTCTCTCTCTCTCTCTCTCTCTCTCTCTCTCTCTCTCTCTCTCTCTCTCTCTCTCTCTCTCTCTCTCTCCCTTCTTCTCTTCCTCTCTTCATCCGTCTTCACCCTGTCGCCTAGAACCACTCATTCATAATTGATAGATGAACTTACTCTCATATACCATTTCTACCACCATTAATTTTGCAGTGTTTAATGAAGGAATGGATTTAGGTAAGAACCTGTGGCCAGCAGATCAGATGACATCATCAACCACAAACACACGCACACACACACACTGTGATAATGACAAACTGTCAGAGATCAGTGGCATCTTTCTACCTCACTCACTCCCTCTCTATTTCTTTCTCTCCCTCCCTCTTTTTTTGTCTCTTTCTCGCTCTTCTTCTCACGCAGTCTTTCACTCTCTCTCTCTCTCTCCCTCTCTCACTCTCCCTCCCCCTTTTCCACACTGCATTATCGAGGCTATGTGTAATGTAGCTCGATTCTGTTTCGCCATGTGGTTGACCCTGTAGCTACGATCCTTGCTAACCAAGGGGTCTGGGTCCTGGGAAGCCATGTTGTCTTTGTAGCAGAGGCTAAGTACACAGAAACACTCTGCATTAGCGCACAGTCAGTTCAGGCCTCGTTTAGTGTTTCTGCAGGTGTTCTGCTGCGCCATCTCCTCTGGTTATTTGTTCTCTGTGGTTATTTGTGTTTTGTTTCCCTTTTTGTCTGTGTTCCAGCCCGACAGGCCAGGACGTATTGAAGTGTTGCTCTGTGGAGTTCATTTAGCAGGGAGAGGCAAGCCAAGTACACACGTTTAAATTATTCACCTGGCATCCTCTTATTCCTGCACACCTAAATAAGGCATGAGAGGTAGAGGGAGAACAGAGAAAAGGGGAGAAAAGGAGAAGACAGGGGAAGCGCTCTGAGAGGACGGGAGCAGAATATGAGCATGTTTTAGAGTACAGGTGGAGAGAAGGAGTGAGAGGTCAGGTTCTCCGTGTTCCTTCACGTGCCTAAAAGCTCCTGCTTTAACTGGGAATACTGTCAGTGTACCACCTTCCTGGCCTGGCTGTCACACACACACACACGTATACACGTAGCCCACACACACACACACACACACACACACACACACACACACACACGTATACACGTAGCCCACACACACACACACACACACACACACACACACACACACACACGTATACACGTAGCCCACACACACACACACACATACACACACACACACACACACACACGTATACACGTAGCCCACACAGACACACACACACACGTATACACGTAGCCCACACACACACACACACACACACGTATACACGTAGCCCACACACACACACACACATACACACACACACACACACACACACGTATACACGTAGCCCACACACACACACACACACACGTATACACGTAGCCCACACACACACACACACACACACGTATACACGTAGCCCACACACACACACACACATACACACACACACACACACACACACACACACACACACGTATACACGTAGCCCACACACACACACACACACACGTATACACGTAGCCTACACACACACACACACACACGTATACACGTAGCCCACACACACACACACACACACACACACGTATACACGTAGCCCACACACACACACACACACACGTATACACGTAGCCTACACACACACACACACGTATACACGTAGCCTACACATGCACACACAAATACACACGCAAACTCAAAAGGGAGTATTACTGTAACTGCGTGGTAATAAACGGTAGACTTGTTTTTGTGTCATCGTGACAGTAGTTAATGACTGCTATCTATTGATTAACCTATTGATCAATTATGTATGTGGATCAGGGTCTGCCAGGATGCTCATACGTGAGAGAACTGCAGAGGAGACAGAAGCTGTGTGAGTGTGTGTGTGTGTGTGGTGTGTGTGTGTGTGTGTGTGCGCGTGTCCATTAAAGAATCAACATATTTCACCTTGTGATTGATTGCATCATTGCATTGTCTACATGCGTACACCTTCTGATTGGGTGTAAGAATGTAGTGTGCCCATAATCAAACAGGCCAATGAGAACCGTCTCCTTTGATTTCTAGAGACAGGATCTAATGGATTATTGGCTTCTTCCTACAGAGAGAGACTGATTGGACTAACAAACAAATCCAGAGCTGCTTCATCACCAGTCTCCAGGGTGATGACAACCATGTTACTGTAAAGTCCTTTACCACTTGGCTGTGGATCTAACAAGGGCCTCCACATTCAGAACTTCTGCTGGAAAAAGAAAACCTTGTGTGTGTCCAGTGAAGCTAATGAGAAGAGCTGTCTCCTTTGTCTCGACGTGTCCCTGTTCACTGATGAGGCCTCAGACAAACTGACAGTAAGACAGATGGAGAGATGAGGAGGAGGGGGGGGAGGGGGAGAGGAGGGAGGCATGAGGGATGAGCGGAGAGGAGGTGCTAGGAAGGGAGAAAGAGGAGAGTGGGGGCGAGGAGGGGAGCGAGCACGGCAGATAGATGAGGGAATGAATCAGAGGGGCAGTCAGTGAAGTGAGAAGAGGAGTGGGAGAGGAGGAGTGGAGGGAGAGAGAGAGAGAGAGAGAGAGAGAGAGGAAGAGAGGGACAGGGAGAGGGCAACGGAGGTGGAGAAGAAGGGAGGTGATCGATAAGTCTTTCACAAGGTCTTCATTAGTTTGCCTTGTGTCAAACGTCTGGATCAGGCCTAATACTACTGTGTCCTATGATGATTGGAAAAGGTCAAATCAATGTGTCTGCAGGTGACACACACACACACACACACACACACACACAGGTACAAACAGACACACACACACACACGCATGCACATTGTTGTTCCTTCTCTCTCGTAACATTTAAACAGTCCTTAGCTGTGACTATGTTCTCGCTCAGCGTTAATTATAACACTGAAGCTGCAGACAACGCTCATCCTGTCTGTCAGATCATTACACAGATAACATAAAACAACACCTCTCATCTCCCTCCCTCCCATCATCCCTCCATCCCTCCCTCCCCCTGCTCGCCACCCCTGCCCGCATGTCTTCATTCTATCCGCTCCCTCCCTCCCTCCCTCTCCTCCCTCACTCTCCTGCCCTTCTCATCCTGTCTGTGTCTCCGACAGACCCTCATAGCGATAGCATCGTCTCTTAGGCTGATCCCCATGTTACTGTTGACAGTGATCACACAGTACTAAGTGTTTCAAGTTAGCATTGATCTGCTTACGAACGGAGAGGTGGAGGATCAGATTATACCCTCTTTTAATTTCATCTCTCCTCCTGTTGTCAGAGCCTATCGACTGGTAGTTAATGACACCCTTTTTCTGGGAACTAGGTTGAGTTTATTATCTGTTCTGCTTTGAGTTCTCCCCCCCCCCCCCCCCCCCTCGGTCTCTCGCTTGGTCTCTCTCTCTGTCTTTCTCTTTCTCTCTCTGTTTTTCTCTCTCTCGGTCTCTCTTACCGTGCAATGACAACACATTCTCAGAGGAACAGTGACTCATCGACTAATTCTTCAACTGCAAAAAGAGAAAACCAGGAAGAACTGTACTGATCAGCCAATGAGGTTGGCTTCTTGATTTGATTTCCCTTGTTGTTAGGGTACATTAAACAGAGAGACTACATCTTTGTCTTACACTAAAAAGAACAAGTTACTGTTTTACAATAATACAGTAGGAGCGTCAGAAGTATAGTGGGTTTCAGGATGCATATTTATTTTTAATGATCTGTCTATAAGCTGTACTTCTCACTTCTTCTTCATAAGTGTTAGACACTTCCAGAGTGCTGGTACAAGGGAAGGGGGTTTTATCTGGGGTTTTCTGAAGAGGCTTGTTTTTCCTGTTCCTCTTCTCAAACAACTAGCTACAAAGAGAGAGAATCAAGAGGGATGGAAATAAGGATAGTGAGATGGAGAGAGAGGTAGAGAAAGACAGATAAGTTAGAGGGAAAGAGAGAGAATCAAGAGGGATGGAAATAAGGATAGTGAGAGTTAGAGATGGAGAGAGAGGTAGAGAAAGACAGATAAGTTAGAGAGAGAGAATCAAGAGGGAAATGGAAAAAATAGAAATGGACAGAGGGGTGGAGTACGTAAGAAAGAGCTGACTATCAGGTTGAAGAGCTAGACCTGCAGACTAGTCACAACACTGTAGACTAGTCACTACAATGCAGACTAGTCCACTACACTGTAGGACTAGTCACAACACTGTAGACTAGTCACAACACTGTAGACTAGTCACTACACTGTAGACTAGTCACTACACTGTAGACTAGTCACTACACTGTAGACTAGTCACAACACTGTAGACTAGTCACTACACTGTAGAATGGTCACAACAGTAACACAGTAGACGAGTCACTAACAGATGGGACCTGTCCTCATGCATCCCCCCCCTTTTAGCTGCGACTAGCAGCTTATTAGCTGTCGGTTGGTTGGTCGGTTGGTCCACATAATTGCATGCATGTACGTGGTTGCAGTTATCACAAATTCACACTTGGTTGTCTCTCTCTTTCTCCCCATAATTCCTCCCTCGCTCCCCTCTCTCTATCTGCCTTCCTCATTCTTTCTCTCTATCTCTCTCCCTATAATTCCTCCCTCGCTCCCTCTCTCTATCTGCCTTCCTCGTTCTCTCTCTCCTCTGTCAGAGCAGCAGACATCTGAAACTCCTCTCTGTCTTCAGCTGTGTGCCCACACTCTCTAGAGAGAACACATTGGCTGTGTGTGTGTGTGTGGGGGGGGGGTGTACGTGCATGTGCGAGTGTGTGTGTGTGTGTGTGTGTGTGTGTGTGTGTGCGCCGCATGCCAGCCGGCCCGTCTGCTGCATAGTGCCAAAGAGCCACTTTGTCATTCTCACTCACACACACACACCAACAAACACACACACACCCACACACACTCACACACACAAGCATACTGCACCTGTTAATGGGTGTGGGTCTACAGGTGCTCTTCAGGAGATAATCTCATCTCATTTTCACTACTGATGGTGCCAGGCAGTCCTTGGGGGAAACACACACACATGCACAAAGACACACGCATAGATACACATACATGATGCACACACACACATTACAGACTAACACACACACACACACACACACACACAGATACTAAGCCAAGGCTACATAACAAAGCCTAAAGATGAAAGGCCATCACCTCTGGAAAAAAACAAAAAACATTCAAAACAAAAAACATTCAAATTATTCTCTTATCGTCTGTGTAAATAAGGAGTTGTAAAGCATCAATTGTGTCTCTACAGTCACCAGTCTCCAGGTGTGACAGTTGTGTTCAAGGCCAGCTGGTTTTAAAAACTTAAATAGGCTCTGATTTATTCGATGTTGTCTGTGAATAGTGTTTGTGTGTGTGTTTGGTTGGAAGTTCATGTGTGTGTGTGTGTCAGTAGGATGTGTTTTTATATCCTGTGTATCATCCTCACCAACATCAGGGTGAACCTCAGACAGGATAGTACACAAAGTTTTGAGCTTACAGTAAAATCCCTCCGATCCACACACCCACAAACACACACACATACACACGCACTCTCTCTCTCACTTGAAGAGTTTTGGGAGCTGGTGCTACTGATTACCAGTATTTGTTTTCTAATTAGGTCTTCATCTAGTGTCGTTCATCCAATCCCGTCGTCCAACCCCGCTTCCCCCCCCCTCCCCCCCCCTCCACATCAAAGAGACAGAGTAGGACCTGAGAGACCGCACAGCGGAGCATTACAAGAGGCTTTGTTTAACTGTTACAGGGAAGAGACACACACACATCATACACACACACTCATCATCACACATGCACACACACACTCATCATACACACACGCACACACACACACTCCTTTTCTCGATGTCCTGCTTACATACACCGTTTGTATCAACATGGACCGAGGGCTTGGAAGCGGAATACATACCCCTAATGACAATGAATTCATCTGAGCGATAAACATGCTAATAGATCAGGATCCTTCAGTGTATTGTGGAATGCTAAACAGCTACACATTGTGACTCACATCACTGAATACCCCGCCCTTCTCTGCTAATCTCCAGTCTCTATAGTAATACACTTACAAAGCCTAATTTAGCTTGGCCTCTTTTCTCTCTCTCTCTCTCTCTCTCTCTCGCCTCTCGCTCTCTCGGCTCTCTCGCTCTCTCGCTCTCTCGCTTCCTCTCGCTCTCTCTCGCTCTCTCGCTCTCCCTCGCTCTCTCGCTCTCTCGCTCTCTCGCTCGCTCTCTCTCTCTCTCTCTCTCTCTCTCTCTCTCTCTCTCTCTCTCTCTCTCTCTCTCTCTCTTCACCTCACTTTTCATCTTGTCCTACAGTTGTTTGACCACACTACATCTGTCTAACAAGGGACAGGGACTCTAGTTAATTGTAGTACTGTGTTTTTGGTCTCTGTTATTGGTGTTTGTGTGTATCTTGTTTGTGTGTCTGCGCATGCTTGCGTGTGTGTTTTTCACTGCGAGCATATAATCTGGGGAAAGCCATGCAATTATGCATCGCCATGCTTCCACAATCAAACCCCTGGCCTCAGAGACACTGCTGTGTGTGTGTGTGGAAGAGAGAAAGTGTGTGTGCTTGAGAGAGGTGTGTGTGTGTCTCAAGTCCACTCCAGGTAAAACAGCTCTTGCTGGCTTTGTCAGTTAGAGAGCGCTTGAAGCATGTTAAAAACAGGAGGAACACACTCGCAGGTTTGTGACAGCAGATTGGGTGCATTGTGTGGATGAAGAGATTACAGGTTGTAATCTGGTAGTAAAATCCCAGAGGTCTGAACGACCTGGTTTACCAGGAGGGGAGAGACACCATCTAATAAAGTCAATCAGCAAGTCAACCAGCCAGTCAGTGGGCCAGCCAGTCAGTGGGCCAGCCAGCCAGCCAGCCGTCACAGTGCCTCCATCCACAAACTCAGTCTACATTCCCACACTCACTGACCAACACCTCTGTTATGTGTTTTGCGAAGGGAGGAATTTGACTTGACACTTGTTTAGGTTGTTGGACCTGCTCTGTAGATGCAGTTAGCATTGATGGTGCTAGGGTGTAAGCTTGGTCTGGCAGTAGTTCTCTCAGGGGATGTATAGTAGCTACCACAGTTTGGAGAGAGACGGGAGAGAGAGTGGAGCTGAGGACCGAAGCAAAGGATTTACAGGCTGACCTAATCCTCCTTCACACCCTGGTAGTCTTCCTTACTAGCAGTACGGATAAAGAGAAAGGAAGGAGAGAGGGAGGAGAGAGAGAGACACTGAGAGGGATGTAGGATATTTACAATAGCTAACCTCAGCTTCCTGTTGGTCCTGTCTCTAATGGTTGATTTGGTTGGCAGATATTGTTGGTTGTTTCCTCCTCGTTCTAAGCCCAGTCCTCCTCACACAACCTAGATGTGTCTTACCAACTTTTCTCCCTCCCCTCCTCCTATCCTTTTCTTTTCTAGACTCTTCTCCTCTCTTTTCTTTTCTAGTTTCCTCTCCTTCTCCTCTTTTCCTCCTTCCTTCTTCTTTTTCTTCTCTTTGATTTCTGATAGTCAGACCACAACACCAGACCACCTGCTGTCTCTACTATTTGTTTCTGTTTATTTTTCTGTCTGTCTCTATCGCTCATTTTCTCTACCCCCCCCCCCTCCCTTTCTCCCATCCTTTGCCAAGTCCAGGTGATTGTCTGTGTGTCTATATGTGTGTTTTGTGTGTGTTCCTGTCCTCTCCCTCCAGGACACCAGACTGTGTTAACATGGAATTGCCGTCCCACAATCTTCTCTGGCTGCGTTGCTTCACCTCCCAGCTAAGCCCTGTTTTTATTGTTGCCGCCGTGCAGCGAGTAGAATGTTCTCCTGTGACCCCATTCGGCAACTCTGGCAACATCTGGCCTCACGCCACCGATCCGATGTTGCTGTGACGTCTGTGTCCCACAGCAGCAGACGATGCTGCTGTCAAAGTAAAAACTAAATGAAAGAAAGGGAGAGGAGGGAGAGAGGGAGAATACATAGGATATGAATGACAAGATTAGATTGTGATTTAAGCCAAGACCGGAATGTTCCATCTGTGTAGATCAGAGAGGAGGGCATGCTGTCTGAATAGCAGCAGAATCCCCATCTCTGGTGACAGGGGGGGCGGGGGGGGGGGAATAGAGGAGAAGAGGGAGGAGAGAAGGGTGTGAGAGGTGGGAATAAGGTAAGGGTAGATGGATGGTGTCAGAGAAGCTGGTCTCTCCCTCTGTCTGTCTTTTTACCATCCAACTATTCTCTCTCTCTTTCCCCCCCCATTCTCTCTCTCTCTCTCTCTCTCTCTCTCTCTCTCCTCTCTCTCTCTCTCTGTGTGTGTCTATGTCCCTCTCTCTGTCTATCCTTTCTGTGTGGGTGGATAAATGGGTATGAAGGAGGTAGGAGAGGCGTGAGTCACTTGTTCTGAGACCATGCTGGGAAGCCAAATTACTCCCTCCACAGGAGGCCCTGGAACCTGGAGGGAGAGGGGGGAGGGGGGCAGTAGTTGTTTAGGCCTGCTGTGCAGTCTGCTCACACACACTCTTTGTTGTGTCGCTAGTGTGTGACTCTGGAGCTGAGGTCAGTCTAATCAATTTTTAATACTTTAAACGAAACACACTGGATCTAATACTTCATTACTATGCGTTGTTTATCACCCTGGTACTCCCTGTCATCAAACTGGCAACCTGGCTCATGCTGTGTCATCAACAACCAACCAAGACTTAGCACACAAACACACACACACACTACACACAATGTTTGCATGTTCTCAGTCCCTGAAATACCTGGTTCTAGAGCATTAATAAACACTTCTTCCCTCAAACCTGGTGCTGCTTTTCTGCATTTGATTAACTACCCCAGGAAAGACTACTCAATCCCAGAGTTTCCACCATTCAAACCAATCACAGGAAGTCGGGCCATTTTATGGGTTAAAAAGTGTTGTGCCTTTTTGGTGACCGCAAATACAGGCCAAAGAAAACTTTTCCCAACTCTTAGAGAAGGTAGCCCACATAAGAACACACACGTGTTCACAATATTCCATGAAAGGATGAATGACAATGGGTTCAAGCTGTATTAAATGATATAATCCCCCCAGTTTTATGAGACGTTGGTGTTTGCGGTCCTTTATTGACTGTAGTATGTGCTCCGTGTCAACATCAACATGACCTGACGATGCTCCATGATGTAGGCCTATGTTAACCAGGTAGAAAACTGTGTGGGGCTTGGTTGTCTATTCACCAGCAAATAAATGACACATTTTCTAAGTACATTTTCAATTTACTTTTTTTTTAGTTCGAGTTTTGTGTTTATGAACGCAAACCGAACCAATTGGTAAATTGAAACAATGTATCATCCTTGCATGGATTCGATTTAGGAAACGGACCTTTGGGGTGTGAACCCACCCTTAGATTCATTGGCTGTCAGGAACACACCAGACAGTAGCATTAGTGCTACAGAGTTACTTAATCCTGACCAGATTAGCCTAGTTCTGAAATCCCAGGTCAAGTCTTTCCAGTATCCCGGTGAATACATTACATTTGATCTAGCATTGACAGTTTTTGTGAAGAAGACAAAAAAAAACCTTCTTTTTCCCTCTATACACTCTCTCCTCTCTCTCTCTCCTCTCTATCTCCTCTCTATCTGTCCTCCTCTCTCTCTCTCTGTCTCTCTCCTCTGCTATCTCCCCCTTTGGATTTCTCTCTCTAACACACACACACACACACAATATACACATCTGCCACTGAGGAGGGGGGGGGGGTGGGAGGAGAAGGAGAGAAAGAGAGTGAGAGAGAAAGAGAAGAAGAGAAAAGAGGCGTGGTCCTCTCATCTCTATTGAGACTGTCAGCTCTGATGCTATTGATGAGCTAGAGGATTAGACGCCTGTCTCCTCCTGTGCCAAGAATAGAAACACAATTAGAAAACACAGTTGGCGACGAGACAGTGGAAGGCAGTCTCTCTGTAATGCTGCATCAGTCATCTGTCAGACACACACACACAAACCCACCCCACGCCCACATGTGCCCCCCCCCCACACACACACACACCGCAGTGTGTGTCAGCTTCGCCTGTTGTCCTTCTGGTCAGTGGAAGGAAGGTTATTGATCTGGGTTGTGTGAATTCACGCTTCTATTTAACGATCGATGAAGTGTCTCAGAGTTACAGATGTTTCAGATGACGATGTTGGACCCCCCCCCCCCCCCCCCCCCCCCCCCCCAAGCACACACCATCCAGTATTTAACACCCCCCAGGGTGGCATGCCAAACTGAATGCAGCTGACTTGCTTTTAATTTTCAGAACCATACCTCCCCCATGGGGGGGGGAAAACATGGCTTCCCTCCAGCACACTAGTTTTAATCTGCCTCTCCTTCCCCCCCTCCCCTCTTTCTCTCTCTCTCTCTCTCTCTCTCTCTCTCTCGTCTCTCTCTCTCTCTCTCTCTCTCTCTCTCTCTCTCTCTCTCTCTCTCTCTCTCTCTCTCTCTCTCCCTCTTTCTCTCTCTCCAGATGATGAAGTTTGCGTGGACAGTTACAAACACTACGCCTGGGGCTCGAATGAGCTGAGGCCTGTCTCCAAGCAAGGACACTCCAGCAATCTGTTTGGTGAGTCTGCTGTCTGCTCAAACAGCCGCACATACAAACACACCCTCTCCAGACCCCCAGGCTGGTGATTCATGCTGGCCCCTATCGCTGGCCTTGCCCCTCAGATTAGGGACAAATCACCAATCAGTCACAGCTATCAATCCATGATATAGCCTCCCTCTCCCCTCTTTTTCTCTGCTCTCTTCTCTCCTTATTTTCTCTTCTATCTTCTCTCTCTCTCTCTCTCTCTCTCTCTCTCTCTCTCTCTCTCTCTCTCTCTCTCTCTCTCTCTCTCTCTCTCTCTCTCTCTCTCTCTCTCTCTCTCTCTCTCTCTCTCTCTCCCCCTCTCTCTGTTTCCCATTTAACATGTGTGTTTAGAGTGTGTGTGTGTGTGTTAATGTAAAGTGTGTAAGTTTAGAGTGTGTGTAGAGAGTGTGTGTAGAGTGTCTGTTCCGTGTGTTCAGGAGACTGAGCAGTTGGCCAGAGCAGATTCAAGTCATTTATTAGCTGAACAGGAAGGGCTGTAGACATAATGAACAAAGTATATATTCATCGAGTCTGATAAATTACGAATTAAATATACTTTTCCTGACGTCAACTTCTGATTCATTCTATCTCTCTCTGTCTTTCTCTGTGCCTATGTCCTCCTGTTTGTGCTTGTGTATGTTTATGGTTCATTTGTGTGTGTTTCTGTGTGTGTGTGTGTTTGTGTCTGTTTATGCTTTGTGTGTGTTGGTGTGTGTGTATGCGTGTGCGGGTGTGTGGAGAGAGGTGCTGAGGTCACTACAGAACACGATGGGATATGAAGCGTCATGGCTCTCAGCTCCAGAAGGAAACACTCCCATCATACCTGACATCACACACACACACACACAGCAGTTTCTGACCTGGGGGTCCAACCAAGAAGCCCGGTCAGAACTGAGATTGTGACCACACCCACGTGCACACACATGCACATCCTACTGTGTCTGTGTTACAGCATGTGTCCAGTTAGTGCTTCGGAGACAGAGAGAAAGAGAGAGATGAAGACAGACAGCGATATAGCAGGAGATAAATAGATAAAGACAGTAAGAGACCACCCCAGACATGTGAGCAGGACATCTTCTAAACCTGGACACATCATCTAGACATACACACACACACGCACACACACACACACACACACACACACAGACAGACAGACTTTGCCAAGTGTAAGATGAGTCAGGCTGTGATTAATCAGGTTATAGAGCAGGTGTGCATTATGAATGAGGTGTTTCTGTGTTAATGCTCCATGTCTTATACATGAGACATCTGCTAGACCACACACTAGGGGAGGACTGAGGGAAGGAGGGGAGAGACAAGAGGAAAGACTGGGAGGGCACAAGAGGAGAGACCGGGGGCCGGCATTGATAAGAAAAGACTTACACCTGGAGACACACACACACGCACACATGCAACAACACACACACACACACTATTCACAGTGAGCCAAGGTTAACACACAGCCACACACACCTCGGGTGTTTCTTCCAGCTGTCAACCAAGGACAGATGGCAACTCCCACCCCTGCCCCTCCCACAGGAAGTGAGCCAGGCCTCAGAGGAAGTGGCTCAGAAGGGAAGTAGGTCTAGGCAGGTGTCTGGTACGCCCTTTCCACCAACGCTAACCTTGTTGTGGTTCTGGGCTGTTACTAGTGTCGGTTTGCAGTGGTTCAACTTGCAAACGTTCTAAGGATCAGTTTGCTTTTCTACAGGCTAGAGAGCCACCAGGGTTAGGGTGTTTCGCAGTTGAAACTCAAAGAAATGGTTTGAGATGGGGCAGCGGCTCCGAACTGGCCCTCAAACTGCCGTAGTGGAAAAGGTTTTTTTTGTGTGTTTGAAGAGCAGCACACCAGGAGGGTAGAGCAGGGGAAGATAGGAAGGCTTCTCTGGTCTCTTCAGGACACCTCAGAACCTGACCCAGCCCAGCGGTGGCCCGTGTATTGACACATCAAACTGACATCAAATCAGCAGTCAACCATTCCATTTGTGCAAACTCTGGCCATCTGGTGAGCATAGCATGCTAAATCAAGTGCACCTCAAATTAAAGCATGTCCGAATTGCATTGAGTCAGTTCCAAAAAGCTTGAGATAATTACCCCTTTCTCCTCCACCTCACTCCTATCCTCTCCTTCCCTCTCCTCTCCTCTCTGCTTCTCCTCTCTCCTCCCCTCTCCTCTCTTCTCTTCTCCTCTTCACCTCCTCTCCTCTCTTCTCCTCCTCTCTCTTCCCCTCTCCTCTCCTCTCCTCTCTTCTCCTCTCCTCCTCTCCTCTCTTCTCCTCTCCTCTCTTCTCCTCCTCTCTCCTCTCCTCCCATCTTCTCTCCTCTCTGTCCAACTCCCCCCCTCGCTTTCTCTCTCATCATTAATCTATCGTTGCGTACCTCCTGGGGAGCGCGATGAAATAAAGACCCTTTAAATTGATCATTTCACAAATGACTTTATTTCTCTGCTCTCGCCATCGTGACCTGTGATTGTTATCTAGTTACTAGTAAATCTCCAGGAGAAAGAAGTGATTGTTTTTTTCAAGTAGTAATAAAGAAAAACGGATAAAAAGAACAGATGCAGTCTTTTGTTGACAAAGATGGAAGAGCACTGCAGGGTGTTATGGGTAATTGCCTACCCCACCACCGTCTCAATCTGAAACAGTTTACCAGATAAAGCCCTAGGCTTTTAGGAATATTGAATGGTAGGCCTGTAAGGTCTGTTGATGGCTTTGGTAAGTCGACATCAAGTCAGGAATCCTTCAATTGCTTTAACTTGTATGCCCATGTACGATGAACATGAAGATTATACAGAGGTGTGATTGCATTAAATATTCTGGTACTGAAGTGTCGGGTACTTTTTACGTCCACCAATAAAGTATTTCCCAGTCCTTCTGTAAATGTCTTGCTGGGGTGTTTTATTAGTTGTTAACTTAGATGAGATCTATAATATTGAGACCTGGACGTCTTCCAGACATGGGCTTGTTTGGCACCAGAACAGAATTCTGTTTATCACTCCTTCCCTTCCCTTCTCTTCTCCCATCCTCTCCTTCCATTCCCTTCCCCCCTCTCACCTCCTCTCTCCTTCCCTCATCTCATACCCTCAAGCCAGAGGGAGGAGCAGGATAAAGAGAAGGAACTTCCTTAACTGCTGGATGAAAATGATATATTGTATCACAAACACACACAGCTTCTTTGCATCTGTGTGGATGTAGCTGCGATGCATTCTTCTGCTGTTTTGAGCTTCAAGTAAAAAAAAAAAAAAAATGACCAGGAACCAAAAAAGAGAAAGAAAGAGAAGGGCAGTCTACCGAGATCAGTGTCTGGTCAAGTGTGCATGCATGTGTGATGATGTGTATGTGGTGTGTGTGTGTGCGCGCATGTATTTGCATAGATAGTCTGTGTGTGTGTTTGCGTGTGTGTGATAGAGAGCCTGTTCCTCTGAGCTCAATGACCAGCAGCTCTGTTGAGGCGTGACACGAGGACGAGAAATGCCACTGCTGCTGCATTAATGACCCACAAGAATCAAGTGTGTGTGAGCGTGTACGTGTGTGTTTTTGCGCAATTACAAAAAAGGAAAGTGTGTTCTTTTCCTGCCAGAGGTATGTCTTGTAGATGGAGAAGGAAGAAAAAGGGGGAGGGGGGGGGGGGGGGGGGGGGACGAAAAGCGGGAAAGAGAGAACCAACCGTTTGCGAGCGTGCTAGAAGAACGATGCCGCGCATTAATGTGCATGCAAACGCTGTGTTGTTATCCTGATCATGATTAGGAGAGACGGGAGGGGGGCGATAAGAGGCTCCCTCCTGTCTATCCTCCCCTCCCTCTCCTCCTTTCCTCACCCGTCTCCTTCGGTCCCTTCCCCCCCCCCCCCATGTCCTCCTCTCCCCTTGTCCCTCCCGTCCTGAAGATGATGAGCAGAGACGCGGGTGCTGGGCTCGAGGATGACGGCTGTCGTATTCCGGGAGGCTGCTGCCTCTGAGGGCTAATCCTTGTCATCTAGGTTGGGCTTGGAAACGCCTTCAGATTTTAATACAGTTTCTGAGTGGCGGTTTCATACCGGAGCCGTTCTCTGTGTGGCGGGCTGCGTGGCAGGGCTGCGGTGAGTGGCAGGTGGTGTTGTGTCATACGCCTGAGGTTTGTCACAGGATAACGGTGATCGAGTGTTCCCGTCCTCGGCTTCCTGCCTCAGCAGCCAATAAGATCCACTCTCTCTTCAACTCTGGGAAACAGCAGGAAGTTGACCTGAGGTCGAGGGGCTGCCTGTCCCCTCTCTCTCTCTCTGGAGGCTGAACACGAGGAGAGGGCTTGTTTGTACCATGACCCAGCTAAAGTCGTCCGGGGGCATTCGCCTGCTCGACTCGCCCGTCCAAATACACACCCTTGACTGGACAACAGCCTCACACTGGTACTGCCCATGACAACGGCTGCTGGGCCAAGACTGAAGGCTGACCAAACGCACTGGATGTAGAGAGCGGTTCCAGCACTTTGACAGAACATTCCGCAGGGTCTTGCCAGGGCTCCGGAAGGTGAGCAGAAGTTTATGCTGCAGTTCCAGACGGTTTGCTGAAGGGTTCTAGAATGTTGGGAGATTGTTCCAGAAGGTTGTGAGGGTCTGTTGGCAGCTAGCCTGCTGGAGGTGGCTAACAGCCATGTGACAATGAGTAGGCTGCCATCTGGCTCTCTGGCACAGGCAAGGCTGGTTGGCTGGCTGGTTAGCTTGCTGGCTGACTGGCTGTCTGGCCAGCTTGCTGGCTGTGTTATCTTACTGGTTGGCTCGCTGGCTGGCTAGTCTGAGAGAGAGCAGTGGGGGGCAGAGTGGCACTAAGGATCAGATCCGACACTGATCACATGGGTTATCCCTCCCAGGGAACATGGATGTCCAGGGACCCTTTCTAATGGCCTCAGCCACGGCCTCAGTGACCAGCCCGAGAGAGGATCAGAACAGTCAACGTCTGTTTTTAGTCTGAATCCTGTGGTTTTGATACAGCAGCCTGTGTTCTGGTTTTGTGTGCTGGAGGTGGTGATGTGTGTGGGTGGTGACATCTTTTCAGCGCCAGTCTGGTAACAGGCTATTCCATCTCTGGAATTAGAATGGATGGAGTCATTTTCTCATGACCTCCCCTGGGCTAAGCTGGTGGTGATGTGTGCGTTTGTGCGTGTGTGTGTGTGTGTGTGTGGTCCTCGTGATGTAGAACATGTTAGGATGAGGGGTATGAATCTCTCTCTCACACACACAGAACGGGGGGCTCAGGAGAGCAACAAGCCCTACTTTACACAATGTTGCCCCTTCCCCATTACTCTCCCCTGTTCATCTCCTCCCCTCCCCCCTTTCCTCCCCTCCCCCTTCCTGTCCACCTCCCCCCTCTCTCCCAGCCCTGGATACCTTGGTTGGGGTCCTGGTGAGTGATTAATCACCAAAGCTCACACAAGCCTACAGCTACGACTGAGCAACCTGCTAATGGATGTACACACACACACACACCCGCACTAACACACCCCAACCCCTCATTTACAACCAAACAACCTGTTAATAGATGCTCCCATATACACTAGATAAAATACACACACACAAACACCAGGTACAACCACACAAACACAATCATATCTACTTGACTGCAGTCAAAGAAAAGGCAATCCGGTCTGGCCCCAGCTCTGTGGCTGTCCTCTGTTCGGAGTACACGTTCAGCCTCCTCAATGTCCTGATGCTATCTGGATCTGGAGCACTGGACCCTGTCCCTGATAGCACTGTAACATCCTCTGTTTGTCCTACAGCTGAGTGTGTGTGTGTGTGTGTGTGTGTGCGTTAGATATAGACATGTCTTTCCACGGTCTAACGTGATTGTCTAAAAGCTGACTCCACACTTTTCCACCTCCGGCTTGGAATCAGTCAGTCAACCTGGCAGCCATCCAGTCAGCAGGGAAACCAGCCAATGAAGCAGCCCGCCAAGTCAACTTGCCAGCCAGCCAAGTACCCAGCAAACCAGCCACTTCAATGGCAGGCCAGTCAGTCAACCTTCTAGTCAAGTCAACTAGTTCAGCTGCTAGCCTGTCAGTTACAGTCAAGCAGACAGCTATCTAGCTTGCCAGCCAGTCAGCCAGCCAGCCAGCTAGCTGAGGGTCACACGACGACAGGTCTCTACTACCCGCCCTCACCCATATTCTTCTACTGCATCCAGCTTTACCATCCTGTGATTTCCTGTCCTGCTGCCTGTCTCTTTTCAAGCCTTTGTGTTGGAGGGAGGACAGGCATGTCAGGTGTCCTGGTGGCCTGCTTCTCATGAGGATCACATGAAGGCCTTTTATCTGGGAACAAAGATGCTATCTACATTTACATCCTAGATGTGGGCTTCATGGGTGAGAAGCAGCCCTTCCTGTGTGTCGTCTGCTTCCTCCGGTTCTGTGGTCGGGTCAGGACTCTGGGTCGGGCCGACACCCTGGGAAGGGAAATCAGCCTGCAGGCTAGTCGGGCCTGGCTGGGATTGGATGACTCTTCACTTCCTAGCTCTGCAGAAAACGAGGATGTTGAGGAAACCACGGAGGAAGCTGATCTTGGATGTTGAAAAATTTGTACGAATGTGTGTGTGTGTGTGTGTGTGTGTATGTGTCGTAGTTTGGTTTTCTGGGCTTGTGTTTGTGGTAGTGGTTACCCTCCTTTCATTCCCCTCTTCTCTCCTCCTCTCTGCTCTCTGTGGGCTCAAGTAATTAATAATCTTCTCGTCATCTGTGACAATGGCTGTCTTGTTTGCAGCTTGATGGCTATAAAAGCTGTCACCTGTCAGTCTGTCCATGTGACTGTCTCTGTCTGTCCATCTGTCTGCCTGTCCATCTGTCTGCCCCCCCTTCTCTCTCTCTCTCTCTCTCTCTCTCTCTCTCTCTCTCTCTCTCCTCCATCACTCCATTCCCGCCACAGGAACCAGAGCCCCTGTGTTCCGCTCCTCTCTCTCTCTGCTCGTGCACCGGACACACTAATTAATTTCCCAGGAGAAATGTAAAAAGGCTGTCCTCCTTAACGAGTCCACCTTAATAAGCACTCCATTCTGCCTCTCCCAACATACGACCCTCCTCTTTTTCCTTTGTGTTTTGTGACTTGGTGTCTCTGACTCTCTCCCACGAGTGAGGCTTATCAATGTACCCTCCACCTGAACTCCCAGAAATTTGTTCCAGAGCGTGTCACGTCCTGCCTAGTAAGTGTGTGTGTGTGACGGGGGGAGGGGGGGGGGGGGGGGGTTGTGGGATGACAGGTCACAGGGAAGCAGCCTGGATTCATTGGTTGGTGAGGACCGATCTCTTAGATCAGAGAGGCATTATAGAACCTGGTGGAGGGAGCTCTCATGTACCATGTTTTGAAATGACAATAAAAATCCTTATCCATGCTCTTCTATGGTGTGCGTGACTGCGCGGTTTATAAACATACACATGCTCCTGCATACTAACACACAGACACACACACACACACACACTTTAACCACATGTTCACTGTCCCTCTCTCCGGGTCTTTCTCATGGTCTTTCTCTCGAACAAACACACACACACACACAATCCAGTCTGGTGCTGTGTGTCTAGGGACTTTCCACGGCAGTCGTGTTGCAGTGATAGGATAAGTGTCTCTCCATCCCTCTCTGCTTTGCTTAACAATGAGCTAGACACACACAGCCATACACACACGCACACACAGCCACACACACACATAGATACATAGCAGAATGCAAGGAAGGACTGAGAGCAAGACAATCGCTGGCTCTGAGCATGTGTCATCCTTCCCTCCCAGGGCACAAATGGAACGAGAGATTCATGAAACAAAAAGGAGAGGAGGACAAAATGGTGCCAGGTGACAAACGATGGAGTGTGTGTTTACTGCAGCCTGCAGACAGAGGCATTCGTCCTTTTAGTGGCTCGTATTCACAACCCATTAGTTTACACACACACACACGCACACACACACACGCTCTCTTTCTAAGGCAGAACACCTACCTCTTGTTTAGCCATGTATGAGGGGGCGTCCAATTCAGGGTAAAGCTTTTATCCGTAATCCTGTCCTTTAGAGGAATGATCCTCCATCACCTCTCTCTGTTTCCCCACTCTGCTACCCCAGTCTTCCCCCGTGTCCCTCCCTGCCCCCCCCCCCCCCCCCCCCTTCCTTGTCCTCGTCTGTAAACAGCCTGGAGGTAGAGGGAACAGGCAGGCAGGGAGACTTCCTGGCAGCCTGAAGACATTAGACTTTAAGTACAACATGGCCCAGCTGCCGGGGGGGAAAGTATCTCACAGCAATCCTCAACAGATGCTTGAATGATCTTGCTTTTAGAACGCCCCCCTGTGTGTGTGTGTGAGTGTGTGTCTGTGTGTCTGTGTCTGTATATCTGTCTTTGAGTGTGTGTCTGTGTCTGTATATCTGTCTTTGAGTGTGTGTGTGTATGTGTGTGTGTGTGTGTGCCCCCTGCAGAGTGTCATCCCCACAGATGTGAGATGCTGGTATTACTGCAGCAGACAGATGGATCCTGCGGTTCACATTCTGATACTGTCCTCAATAGGGCGAGGATAGCCACACACACGTAGTCTTAGTCCTACCTTAACCCTCTACTCTAGCCCCACCCTAGTTCCACCCTAAACTATTCTAGCCCTATTTTAGTCTGGCCTATGGGTAAGATATGAAATAAAAGCCAATCGTTTCGGATCATAGGGAACGATATAGCCCAGTTTCCCTGCATTTCTCTCTAGCTTAGAACACCCTGTCTTCAGACAGTGTTTGTGTGTAATAACCCATTTATGAGCATGTTTACATAACCCACTTGTATAAGACTGGATCGCCAAGTAATCTGAAAGACTAATATTTATAAGCTAGCTATCTTAGGCCTAATTAAAAGTTAGAAGATGTTGAGAGAGTGTGTCTCTTAAGCAAATGTTTGAGAGAGAGAGAGAGAGAGAGAGAGAGAGAGAGGGAGAGAGGGAGAGAGGGAGAGAGGGGGAGAGGGAGAGAGGGGGAGAGGGGGAGAGGGGGAGAGAGGGAGAGAGGGAGAGAGGGGGGGGAGGGTAGAGTTGGTGGTAGGAGGAAAGAGAGAAAGAGAGGGAGAAGAAGAAGAGAGAGAAAGAGGGGTCCCGAGTTTCTAGACACCAGGAAATTACAGTTCAATATTGTCATTAGGCTTCTTGCTCTTATCTTAATGAGTTGGAGAGGATACTGTATGTCATGCTCACATGTTTGTTTGTTTGTTTGTGTGTGTGTGTGTGTGTCTGTGTGAGCGAGAGAGAGAGAGAGAGAGAGAGAGAGAGAGAGAGAGAGAGAGAGAGAGAGAGAGAGAGAGAGAGAGAGGGCGAGCAGGGTATCTGCTAGGCCAGTTACCAGACACTTTCAGTGGCGAGACTTCGACAACACTGATCCACCTGTAATCTACTCAAGAAACTTTCCACACAGACCCTTCCCACCCCCACCCAGAGACCAGACGTGGTCTGCCCCTGCTCTGTACCACAGGTCACTCTGAGGTTTCCAGAAGGTTCCAGCAGCCACATGGCTCCATGTCAGACAGTGTGTGTGTGTCACCGTGGGCCTCCAGTCTAAAGTGTTGTTGTTGTTGTGTTCAGGCAGCATCAAGGGTGCCACCATCGTGGACGCGCTGGACACCCTCTACGTCATGGAGATGCACGACGAATTCAAAGAGGCCACAGACTGGGTGGAGAAGAACCTGGACTTCAACATGGTAAGACACCACATTTACATGTAGTCATTTAGCAGACGCTCTTATCCAGAGCGACTTACAGTAAGTACAGGGACATTCCCCCCGAGGCAAGTAGGGTGAAGTGCCTTGCCCAAGGACCCAACGTCATTTTGCACAGCCAGGAATCGAACTGGCAACCTTCAGATTACTAGCCCGATTCCCTAACCGCTCAGCCACCTGACTCCCCAGAGCAACTAGACAGCAAGACACCAGGGCAACAAGGACCAGAGCAGTGCCCAGCGCCTTCTAGAAGCTCCCAGAGCTGCAGTGAGATGAAGCCTCCTAGACTCCGAAAGTAAACTTCTGGGGGTCAGAAAAGGAACATTCTACAATGAGACTGACGTGAAAGATAGAGTGGGTTCTGCAGTGTGAATGGAACATATGTACGTCAGCAGGTCTGTCCGTGAGGTTGTCAAGGTTGAGAGAGACAAGGTGTTGATCCAGCACAATAACCAGGGCTGCTCCTCTTCTCTGATCAAGGTCACTGTGTGAAAACGGGTAATTGAACGACTTGGGTTATTACATAAGATGAAAGCTTGATTCTTGAATCAAAGCTTGATTCATGTTTCCAGGGTGGTTGTAACCTTTTTGTATGTATATCTATAACTACTGTGAGTGAACGATAACAAAAGAGTATTTATTATTGAAACCAAAACCTTACATTTTTATAATCAAATACAGATTCCATTTCATTTGTCAACTGATTAGGGCACACTGTGTATGTTTGTGTGTGTGAGAGTTAGTGCGTTTGTGTGGGTTCCACACTGAGAGCAGACGTGGCCTCAGTAACTGTGTTTCTCATTGTTTCCTGCTGCTGTTCACTACCTCTCCCTCCCCCCGCCCCCTCCATCCACCAGACTCCAGGTAGAGCTGGGGAAATCATGTTCCTGCTTTCTGTAGCACTGACAACGTGAATCCCTGTTCTAACGGTCCCACACACCATCAACCCTCTCTCTTTCTCTTCCACTCTGTCTTTCGCTATCTCACGGTCTCTCTTCACTGACCCTTTCTCTCCTCCACCCTCGCTCTGTCTCTCTCTCTTTCCATCTCTCTCTCTTTGCTGTTAACTGACTCATGACTCATGACTCATGATGTCTCTGCATGTTTTTTGTATTTTGCTTTATTTTTTGTTTTAATAGAAATGTTTTCATTTCAGTTAGGATGAACCCCCCCTCCTCCCATAGTGCCCTCCGTGCCTCCTTCCTGTCCCTTCTTCACACCTCCACGCTCCCTCGCTCCACACCAGGAAGTGACACATTGTGTTCGGTCTACTTTTAATGTGTGAACTAGTGAACCATCCTCGCTGAGAGCTGTATTTTAAGACTAGCTTTTTTTCTTCTCCAGACTAGCACAGTGACAGTTACCGGTCGTTGACAAATTGGGTGGTAGTTATGAACTGGTATGTGAACAGGACACGTGGTAGGACAGGATGGAAACATCTAAAAGGGAGGGGGGGGGAGAGAGGAAGATCCCTCTCTCCTTTAGATCCAAATGTCTTTTTTCTTCTGACTCTCCAGAGTCCCCCCCCCCCTTCCCTTCCCTCCAGATAAGACCTGCTAAATTCCTGTCCATCTTTGGGGGGTTTTTACTCCTCCATCTCTGTGTTGGTATGGAAGTCCTGGTCCCTGTCTGGATGACCTCAGAGTGTGATGTAGCTCTGATCAGCCAGGCAATAGGCTGAGGACATGATAGAAATACTGAGAGAGAGATTTCTTACTCTCCTGATGCCTCTCCTCTCCTTTATTAAATCCATCTGTTTGCCTTCCTGCCTGCCCAACCTAACCTGCTGTCTGTCTGCCTGCCTGCCCAACCTAACCTGCTGTCTGTCCGCCTGCCTGCCCAACCTAACCTGCTGTCTGTCTGCCTGCCTGCCTGCCCAACCTAACCTGCTGTCTGTCTGTCTGTCTGCCTGCCCAACCTAACCTGCTGTCTGTCTGCCTGCCTGCCCAACCTAACCTGCTGTCTGTCTGTCTGTCTGTCTGCCTGCCCAACCTAACCTGCTGTCTGTCTGCCTGCCTGCCCAACCTAACCTGCTGTCTGTCCGCCTGCCTGCCCAACCTAACCTGCTGTCTGTCTGCCTGCCTGCCTGCCCAACCTAACCTGCTGTCTGTCTGTCTGTCTGCCTGCCCAACCTAACCTGCTGTCTGTCTGCCTGCCTGCCCAACCTAACCTGCTGTCTGTCTGTCTGTCTGTCTGCCTGCCCAACCTAACCTGCTGTCTGTCTGCCTGCCTGCCCAACCTAACCTGCTGTCTGTCTGTCTGTCTGCCTGCCCGCCCAACCTAACCTGCTGTCTGTCTGTCTGTCTGTCTGTCTGTCTGCCTGCCTGCCCAACCTAACCTGCTGTCTGTCTGTCTGCCTGCCTGCCCAACCTAACCTGCTGTCTGTCTGTCTGCCTGCCTGCCCAACCTAACCTGCTGTCTGTCTGTCTGCCTGCCTGCCTGCCTGCCTGCCTGCCAGTCTGTCTGTTGATCTGTCTGTCTGCTGCCTGCCTGCCTGCCTGCCTGCCTGCCTGTCTGTCTGTGTTTATCAGTCTGCCATTCTTTCTGTCTAGCTGTGGGGTATTTTCCCTCCTCTCAGCATCAGTCCTGTCCTGACCAGCAGGTTTCTGGACACAGACACAGCACAGCGTGGAGGAGCAACTCTTCCCTTAGCTGGGGCCAGTGTGCCAACGTGACAGACAGTACAGGAGACATACTCACACTCCCAGCATTCGGAGAAGCCATGGATAGCTACAGTGTATCTGCATAATGGCTGAACAGGACTGACGCAGTAGCAGCTAGCTGTGTAATCTCTTTGTCTCCTTCATAACCTTTAAGAGAGCACACACACACAACTCTATCTCCCACATACACCAGAATAACCAGGACTTAGTATGTATTCCTCTGTCACACTGAAAAAGAAAGAGAGAAAAGAAAGAAAGAGAAAAGAAAGAAAGAGATGATAGCACCTCTAGAGTCGAACATATTGATTCATGTCTGTAGGCTAGCTATCTGTCAAAGCCAATGCTGCAGGATAGCCCTGAGGTCTTCAGTTAGGACTCAGTATAGTTTCATATCAATTAACATCTGACTCCTAAAGAGTATAAACTACAAGAAAGTTTGGCCTACTTCAATAAACTATGCAGAGCAAGGAGAGTGGCCTCACAGTGATGGAGTACTGTCTGTATGAGGACGTCTCCATGGTGATGGTGTACCACTGTGTTCCATGAAGATGCCTCCATGGTCATGATGGAACACTGTTTTCAACATCTCCATGGTGATGATGGACCATTGTTACTATGGTCTCGTATGAAGATATCTCCATGACAAAAGTGAACTGTACCACTTTTCTCTATGAAGACATCTCCATGACGATGGCATTCAGACACCAGCTGCAGGTCTCAAAGACACCAGGGACTCCCAACACTGACTGCTGCCAAGATGGTGTGTGTGTGTGTGTGTTACGACTGAGTGCGCTACTGTAAATATTTATGTGGGCCAGGCCGCCCATGACATCTGCTGTGAGTGTGTAACAGTTGCTGTTTGGATGTGTTCTAGTGTCCTACATTCCACAGTTTTTAACTCTATCGTTTTAAGCTCTTCATTTCACAATAATAAATAAACGGTTGCCATAGCTACCTCCAGCAGGGTGTCTTACTAATAAGGGAAGTGTTGAGTTGTAGGAGCTTCAGACCAGCATACCTACAGAACGAGTTCCACAGCTGCGTATTGGCTTAGGCTTTGGTTGTATCAGGCACATATTTGTCGACGTGGTTTTTAAAACCAAAAGGTTTCCCCACGTCTGATAGCTCTGGTTTCAGAGGGACCGACTCGCCATTGTTCATTCAGTAGTTGAACTCTAAATTATTGATGTGGTATATTGAGTAAATGTGCTCAGCAGAATTCGATGACATCTGCAGGATTTGAGGCACACTACAGATAATGTTTAGCTAATATATTTCACTCATCCGCCGGAAAAAAGAAAGGTATAAGATTCATCTTGATCAATGAAGATTGTGATTAATCTGAGAATGTATATATGTACCCAGTCCTAGAAGATACTGCATTAGAATCCCCCCCCCCCTTAAGAAAGTACTGCATTCCAACCCTTTTAAATATAAGTTACTTCACCCACACTCTTCTTGTGAAAGTAACTCCACTCATACACCTCCAGCTCAGCTTCTACCAGGGCAACCCAGGCACAAAGTACATAACAAACAATAAAAACATTCCCACAGTCTTAAGTTTGTGCAGGAAGTGAATAGATTACTTTTAATGAGCTGATGCTGGTAATGGAGGTTGTTAATTGATGCTATTTGTCTGTGTGTGTCGCCTGCTCCTGCTCTGCCTCTATCTCCCTGGTACAGACCGGCTGGCTGCTTGGGAACCTGTCAATCAAACACAAAGACTCCTGCCACAGCAGTGTGTGTGTGTGTGTGTGTGTGTGTGTGTGTGTGTGAGTACCTGTATGGATGTTGGCGTGCCGATGTGTATGTGTGCGTGTGTGTGAGAGAGAGAGACACGCTTCAGAGCGCTAAACTCCACTAAACTGAAATGATATTGACACATTTCTGTTTTCCTCCGTCCTCTCGTCCAACACGCTTCCGGAGGATGATAATAATGGTTTTTCCCTGGGGATGCTGACAGGGCCCTGTCAAACAGGAAGTCCCGGCTCATGTTCGCGGCTGAAAGTCAGCGAAGAAAAATACATTGTTGACGCTGTTATCGCCCCCACAACAACACTGGGTGATTACTGTGTCAGAAACAGGTTTCCTTTGGCACAAGTCTACTGGGATACAGTGTCTAGTGGCCTACAGCTCTCCTGATAAGATGGAGGTGCGTGGGGTACAGATCTCCAGCTGATCCTGGTGTGGTCAGCTGGAGAGTGTCACAGGTGTAGATCTCCATGGAATCTCCCATTTGAATGAAGAGGTATTGCAGTCAAGGCAGGTAATGATACAGATAAAGCACAGTGGCTAATCTGGATTTTCTGCTTCACAGACATTGCTCTCTGAAAAACGGTGTGTTTGTATGTGTGTGTGTTTGAGTGTGTGTGTGTGTGTGTGTGTGTGGAAGTGTGATTTTCAAGTGCATTCGCCATTTATAAAAAGTTCAAGCCCTGCTCCTCTCAACAGTTTCCTTGAAGTCTAACCTCATGGTGGTTTTAAATATTAACGTATCTATAAAGATGTGTGTGTGCGAACCTGCGTGTGTGTATGTGTGTATGTGTGAGTTCTCTTCTCAGTAGGAGGATGACAGGGGGGGGTCTTACTCCACATTCTGCCTGCTGTCTACAGGCTGGTGACTCAGCAGGTTGGAGCCTACTAATCATCATGTCTTTGTCTCTCTCTGTCCTCCCCTGCTGTCTCTGTCTCTGTTTCTCAGAATGCAGAGGTGTCTGTGTTTGAGGTGAACATCCGATTCGTCGGAGGACTGCTATCCGCTTATTACCTGTCTGGTAAAGAGGTACGTACACAACAACAACAACATTACATAACCGTGCTACACAACACTGGACCGCTGTACACTGATGCTGCTATCTCAGGGAGGCCACCTGTGGGAAGGATCCATAGAGACAGCTGTTCTCAGTCCTCAAGCTTGGGCTTCAGCTCTGACAGATAACACAGTGTTGTGGGGGTGGTATGGGATTTGGACCTGGTCCCACCCAGTGTGTTTTGTGGGGGGTCTCTCTTTTGCCCTTTCTCTCTGTCTTGCTTTCTCTATGGCTCTCTCTTTCTCTCTGTCTCTTTGACCGATATGATGCTGCCTACAGATCTGAGGTGCCTGCCCCCCCCCCCTTCCAGGGTGTTCCCTCTGTTTCTTGGCCTTGGCTGTATGATCACTGCCTGGTTGTAGACCTGTGTTCTAATAGAGCTTGAGGTAGGAAGAGTTTCCTGGTTCCTCAGCTGAGTTGCTGTTATTAACCAAGGATCTGCAGCCAATAGCCAGAGGAGACACATAATGTTTACAAGTTCTTCCGCTCGATGAAGAACTGCCAAGGTTGCTACGGAATTCTCGAGCAGCAAATGGAAAGAAAAGCAGGTTGGAGAGAGATAAACCGGAGAGGTTTCTCTCCTCTCTTCTACTCTCCTATCATCCTTCTGTCATCCTCATATGCCCTCTCCTATTCTCTCTCGATCCCTATTCTCTCCTCCTCTCACCCCCCCCCCCCTCCCCCCTTCGCCAGCAGGGAGCAGTAGTGTGCCACTGGGTTATGAAGCCATACATCACAATGACGGTTCCTGCTCATCAAATCTTATACAGCAATTATTCCTGAGCAATTATCTCATTTCATATAATCTGGGTCCAATTAAGGTCCATTGTGGCCCAGCATGTCCCCTCCCTGGGCTGTGAGAGAGGCTGCACAGAGCCTGGGCCAGACCCAGCACAACACCAACTCCAGGCATGTCTCAATGGAGAACGGGGGGGAGATGGAAAATAGATTTTTTTCTTTTTAAGACAGAGAGAGAGAGGTGGTATAGAAGAGGGAAGGCTCTGCAGCTAAATATCCAGCAGCCTCGAACCAATGATCCAGCCAGCAGGAATGTCCTTGAAAAGATCTCCACACACACACACACACACACACACACTGATTCAGGGTTGTCGTCGTTCTGACAGCGTCAGGGTTGGGGCATTGCTATGGAGATAGCGCTGCGGCAGCCTTGCCTAGACGGGGCAGAGGAACTGTTGCGGTACACTGTTCAATGTTGCCATGTAAACCGTGGTGCTGTGGTGTCAGGTTAACCACACAGGTTCAGTAATGATGTGTGTATGTGTTTTTGGTGTGTGAGAGAAAGTGTGTTGGTGTGTGCGTCTGTGTCCTGCTGAGTGAGTGTGTGCGTCTGTGTCCTGCTGAGTGTGTGTGTGTGTGTGTGTGTGTGTATTGTCAGTGTAGCTCCCTGCAGACCTCTGTCTCCTGCTAGCACTAACTGATCTCGCTAGGCGTGCCGTTCTGAGCCCAGCTACTGGCCTTTCATGCTGTCTGGGAGGAGGGCAGCACTGATGTGGGCCTTAGATCCTACATCTGGGAGGAGGGACAAGAGCAGGGCAGGGGAGGAGAGGGGAGGACAGAGGAGAGGAAAGGAGGGAAGGGAACAGGAGAGGAGAGGGTAAAGATGTCTAGGTGAGTAGTGAAACAGGAGGAAAAGTGGAGAAGAGAAGGTCCCAACAGACAGGGCTGTGTCATCATCTCTCTCTCTTTCTTTCTCTTTCTCTCTCCCCCTCTCTTTTTCTGTCTCCCTCTCTTTCTCCGGATGCTGTACTCTGTCTTGGCTTCAACTCAAAGCAGGCTGGACTCTTTGATTAAATATTTATCAGTAAAACTACACAGATGCTGCTTCCTGCTTTGCATACTGATCAAACTCCGTTCTAGAACCAGCCCTAGTCCCAACTGTAGTCCCAGACCCAGCCCTAATCCTAGCTGTAGTCTCAACTCTAGGGACTGGAGGGTTGCTGGGTCTGGACAGGCAGGGTCTTCAGAGGCAGAAAGGCAGGGTCTTGAGGCAGAGAGTCAGGGTCTGGAGAGGCAGAGAGTCAGGGTCTGGTGAAGCAGGGTCTGGAGAGGCAGACAGGCAGGGTCTGGTGAGGCAGGGTCTGGAGAGGCAGAGAGGCAGGGTATGGAGAGGCAGGGTCTGGAGAGGCAGACAGGCAGGGTCTGGAGAGGCAGGGTCTGGTGAGGCAGAGAGGCAGGGTCTGGTGAGGCAGGGTCTGGAGAGACAGAGAGGCAGGGTCTGGAGAGGCAGGGTCTGGAGAGGCAGGGTCTGGTGAGGCAGAGAGGCAGGGTATGGAGAGGCAGGGTCTGGAGAGGCAGAGAGGCAGGGTATGGAGAGGCAGGGTCTGGAGAGGCAGACAGGCAGGGTCTGGAGAGGCAGGGTCTGGAGAGGCAGGGTCTGGTGAGGCAGAGAGGCAGGGTCTGGAGAGGTAGAGAGGCAGGGTCTGGTGAGGCAGAGAGGCAGGGTCTGGAGAGGCAGGGTCTTGAGAGGCAATATTGATCTCCAGGCCAGGCGGCAACGCTACATGGACAGACATCTTAATGTACTGTCTGATCAATAACAAGCATGCCCTCTGGAGTGAGCTATGGTCAACTCCATTTACAAGTGTGTGTGTGTGTGTGGGTTGAGGTGTGCATGCATGGTGAGTGTATGTTTGCATGCGTACACGGTGTGTGTGCTCCCTAGTTTGAAGCCTCAAGGCCAAATACCTCTGATTTAGATACTGGCTCGTGTCTGAATCCACTATTTATGTTCCGGTAACTGGAGGTAGTGCTGTGCCAGTAGTGCTGTGCCAGTGACATGTTCAGCTGTCCGTCAGCACAGGCGACCTCCTCTGTGGATCAGATAGGGACTGATCTTGGGTCTTAGGCGTCATGGTTACCGAGCCATCCATCACACTTTGTGGAGGTGCTGGGGGCGATCATAAAGGTCCGGAAGGTTCTGATATTTACTGTAGGATTAAATATAACAGGACCGGCACTCATCCTCCTTTATCCCTTACTTCCCTATCTCTTTACCCCCTCCCCTCTCACTCTCTCTGTCTTTCCTTCTTTCTTTTTCATGTGTTTTTCCTTCTTCTAGAGTTATGCTAAGAACGTCAACAGTTATTCTATTGCTCCGGAATGACTCATTTTTGACTGTGGCACACACACACACGCGCCCTACACACTCATACACACTCACTTATACGCACACACACTACACACTTCCAGTTCCAAGGACTCACGCTGCAGATTAAAACACTAATGACATTTGAAACAGCTGGTTTGAAAGATGAACTTTTTCCATTAAAATATTGAAAGTACGTGAAGGTCTTTAATCCACCCAACACTCCCATCTCATACTTGCCATTAGAATACTAATCACCACCCATCTTTCTTCCTCCACGCTTGACTGTGGAGTTGTTCTCAGTGTGTTGAAGCATGCACACACACTCCAGTGTGGTGCTGTAGGACAGGTCCTCAGACTGTACCCAGTTGCACACACACTCCGGTGCGGTGCTGTAGGACAGGTCCTCAGACTGTACCCAGTTGAGGGAAGAAGCTACTCACTGATCAAAGACCGTTTAGCGTCTGAAGGTAGGAGGACTAGGGACTAGTGTCATTAGAGAGATGAAACACAAACACAGACAGTCATTTGCTTTGTTAGGTATTCTGGTAGAGGTGAAATGTCCCCCCCCCCCCCCCCGCATGATCAGTCTAGAAAGTGCTGCCAGCCATTCAGCCAGCCAGCCGTCTGCCAGTCGTCCATCCGGCCAGCCATCCATGTAGCCAGCCAGCTAGCATGGAGGTGGAAGAGGTCTGTTCAGGCTTGCTGACCCTAAGACTCAGGCTCCATAGCATCCCATTGATTGGTGAAACAGTGTTCCCCCTCTCGTCCTAAGTGAGGCTCAGGGAGGCTCCTGAGACTCCCTGCTCTGTACATGTAGATCTGAGCTCGATGGCGCTCGGCTGGTTCTTGAGCTGCATGGCTGCCCCTGCCTTTCCACCGTGGCTTAAAACCTCTGCAATGTTTGTCTACCTGGCTGTCACCATGGAGACACCAACATTAATCACCTTAAGAGGCTGTTTAGTTTGTGTCACTAGAAGTGTGTGAAGGCTGTACACACTGTGTGTGTGTGTGTGTGTGTGTGTGTGTGTGTGTGTGTGTGTGTGTGTGTGTGTGTGTGTGTGTGTGTGTGTGTGTGTGTGTGTGTGTGTGTGTGTGTGTGTGTGTGTGTGTGTGTGTGTGTGTGTGTGTGTGTGTGGGGTGAGGTGATGGAATGTGCAGGGCCTGGTCTAGCCAAGCCTTGTGTGGGTGGGTGGGTGTGTTTGTGTGTGTGTGTGGTAGAGAGTGTTCAGAATATAGTTTACCTCTCACTTAGATGTGCAGTGCTTTAAATGCCAACCATGATGACTCACAAACACACTCACCTGCCTGGTCGGTGCTGGTCAGATGCAGATGGAGGCAGACTATCCTGTTAGACCTCAGCATCGTCTCATCACACTGAACATTAACATTAAACTCCAATTACGCATATACTGCTGCTCTGTGTCTGTGTGTGTGTTAATGCGTGTGTGTGAGTCTGTGTGTGGGTGTGTGTGTGTGTGGGGGTGGGTATATCTCCAGCAGCCCCAGGCCCAGCTGAGACACCCTGTGCTTCAGTGCACCTGTCGGGTAATCAGAAACAACTTAATAGGAACCATAAAACTCTGTCTCTGTTTCCGCTGGGAATGCTATCACTGGGACACAGCGTCCTAACACAGCACCATATGGCTGCTTTTATGAGGCTCATAGGTATATGGAGAGACTGGAGGTGTAACTGTGTGTGTGTGTGTGTGTGTGTTTGTTATACAGTGTGTGTATGTGTGCATGTGCTAGATTCATTAGTGCCTGCAGGAGAGGATATCACAGCAGAGCCTGTTCAGTAGCAGCAGTTAAAGTGTTTATTACTCAATAACATAGACAGACACACACAGACTCGCAGTCTCTCTGAGGGGCAGTACAGGTGTGTTGTACGGAGCAGTTATCGGAATATAAACCAGTGATGTCTCTATTCTGTACAACACCAGGGAGACTGTTGTGTCACTGTTCTACTGGGAGTTGGGGAGGAGGGAGGAACAAGAGCTAGAGAGGGGGGGTAGAGAGAGTTGAGAAAAGGTGTACGTGAGCCAGGGAGAGTGGGATGGAGGGAGGGAGGGAGGCAGGGAGGGAGGGAGGGAGGGAGAGGTAGTGAGTCAGGGAGAGTGGGATGGAGGGAGGGAGGCAGGGAGGCAGGGAGGCAGGGAGGCAGGGAGGCAGGGAGGGAGGGAGGGAGGGAGGGAGGGAGGGAGGGAGGGAGGGAGGGAGGGAGGGAGGGAGGGAGGGAGGGAGGGAGGGAGGGAGAGGTAGTGAGCCAGGGAGAGTGGGATGGAGGGAGGGAGGGAGGGAGGGAGGGAGGGAGGGAGGGAGGGAGGGAGGGAGGGAGGGAGGGAGGGAGGGAGGGAGGGAGGGAGGGAGGGAGGGAGGGAGGGAGGGAGGGAGGGAGGGAGGGAGGGAGAGGTAGTGAGCCAGGGAGAGTGGGATGGAGGGAGGGAGGGAGGGAGGGAGGGAGGGAGGGAGGGAGGGAGGGAGGGAGGGAGGGAGGGAGGGAGGGAGGGAGGGAGGGAGGGAGAGGTAGTGAGCCAGGGAGAGTGGGATGGAGGGAGGGAGGCAGGGAGGGAGAGGTAGTGAGCCAGGGAGAGTGGGATGGAGGGAGGGAGGCAGGGAGGGAGAGAGGAGGTAGAGGTAGTGGGCCAGGGAGAGTGGGGTGGATGGAGGGAGGAGGGATTAGGGGTTAGGGGGTTAACTGTGTGACAGGATGCAGCTTAGAGAGGAAAGGTAATGGGTTCTCTGTGGAGTGGAGCAGGACGTGATGAACACACAGACAGCAGGATGGATCTCTACACTCCTTTCTCGCTTTCTCTCTCTCTCCTTCTCTCTTTCTTTATCCCTCTCCCCCCCATCTCTTTTTATCCAGCTGTCTCTAGAAAGATAGAGGTGAAGAGCGAGAGGTACACATGGAGGTGAAGAAAGAAATCAAAACGTCTCTTAACAGAACTGTATACTTTGTCATAGGGAGGAAGCAGATGAATAGAGTTACAGCCCTCAACACCTCACAGCATTGGAGTGCGTGTGTGTGTGTCCATGGAGCCTGTTTGTGTGTGTGAATGTGTGTGTTTGGAAGCTGTTTAGTCTGTGTGTGTCAGTGTGTTGAGGCTGGTTCGTGGGCAGGATACGAATCACACAAGCCCACAGAAGCTGTGATGGCTGTCCATCACTTTCTCTCTCGAGCTTACATTGCTTCATGTTCTCTCTTTCTCCCTTTCCCTTTGCCTTTCTCTCTTTCTCCCCCCCCCCCTCTCTCTATTTCCACATTTGTACAATCCTCTTCTCCTCCTTTCCACACCCCCTTTTCTCTCTCCCCCCTCCTCTCTCTGCCCCCTCCAGTTAGCATGTCCATACATATGTCTCCCACTGGGTTAGACCTGGCCTCATATTTCCCACTCCGGTACAGCCTGTGGCCAATGGGAGCTGTGGTCTAGACCCCCGACTCAGCTACATCACAGCTCACGGGGGGTGGGGGAGGCGGTGGGGGGTCGGGGCCCGAGAAAGGCTGCTCTGTACACCCATTTACAGGTTTTGAAAGTGACATTATTTTTCAGCAGACCTTCACAGTGTTTGTTCCTACCAAACATCCTAGTTTGGTTTCAGCGCGGGTGTGAGAGAGTAACTTCAAAGTGTGAGGCTAGAGTGTGTGTGTGTGTGGTTGTGTGTGTGTGTGTGTGAGCGTCAGCCTCTGCCAGGGACCTGTGTCTGCAGGGGGGGCGTCGTGTCAGTGGGTCTCATCTCCATGCTGATAAGCGTAATAAACCATCTGCAGTGTTAATATGCTTTGCTCCCACACAGGAAGCAGCACAACAATTAAGAGTCCCCCCTCAACATCGGCACATTATCTGAGATACCTTATCTCCCATCTCGGAGGAAACGACTGCGACTGTGCCATTGTTTCTTTAGGCTCTCTCTAATATTCTACCAGCCGTAGGGTTGAACAGAGAGGCCTCGTGCATCCAGGCCTCTCTCCCTGCTGCCTGTTCACCCCCGAGCGGGTTGCATAAGCCTGATTCCAGTGTCCGTGTATGACTGCATAAACACCAGCCCCCAGCCCCTCCCGCTCAACCCCACCCCTCCCCACTCCACGACGGCTGTTTGAGTGTTTGATGTGAGTGGAGAGATGCTTTTAAAGGTTGTGCCATCTCTGCCAGCTCTCAGGGCAGACTCTGGGAGATCTGAGGAGGGAGGATGACAGCCTAGCTTTTGTTTGGCCCTGTCATCATTACTTGGAGACTTGAGAGCTCCGAGAGGTGGATCAAGCTTTTGTTCTGGCTCCTAGCGGACCACAGGAGGCAAGGCCGCATCAAAGCGGGCAACATCACTCGAGCTGTCACTCTGTTCTGCACAGCCGTACATGCCTGACCGGTGTACCACAGTGCTGTTATGCTAACTCCTGTCAGCACACTATGGTGTAGATGCCAGTGTCGTGCTAACGTGCTAGTATGCTAATTCCTGTCAACACTGACCTGTGTGCTAACAGGTGGCTTGGGCAGTCTCATAATAATATAATAATTACACTACTTCACCTTCACCTACTCTAGTAATTAGTAATCTATCTATATCTACTACATCCTCTACTGTTCTGCCTAGTCGCAATAGTCTTACTTCAGTGTCTGACCAGTTTTAATTACATTTATTTGGTTAAATTAAAACTGTTGCCATGGCAATATTAATAATAAGGAAAAATATTTGTCTCATGCCATAAAAGCCCTTTTGAATTTGAGAAAAAGACTTCCCTCCATTCGCTCTTCCTTCTCTCCAGCATTGTTCCTCTCTTCCTCTGGGGCAGCAATGGCCTTCTCCCCCTCTCCTCCCTTCTCCTCCCTCTCTCTTTGCTCTCTCTTCCAAATTCAATCCAGTTATGTCCGGTTTTATCTGGTTCTCTCCGGTTCTTTCTGGTTTCTTTCTTTTTTTCTTCTTCCAGCTCTGTCTGGTTCTATGGGGTTCTGTCTGATCCACACTGAGATCAGGCTTCATCAGTTCTGGCAGGAGCTTTCTGGTGTGCTCACAGTCTATGTCTATTATTCCCCCCCTCCCCTCTCTCTGTCTTTCTCCTTCTCTGTATCGCTCTCTCTCTCTCCATCTCTTTGTCTCTGACCAGTGGTTAGTAATGGAAGTAAACGGAAGGGGGGAAGGTTGGAAGAGCTGGACAGTCAAGGTTCCACTGAGGAGGACTACTGTTACAGAAGACATGTGGGGGAGAGGAAGAGGGAGCAGGAGTCAGGGTGTGTGTCAGAGAAGGGGATGGGAAGGGGGGGGGGGGGGTAGACCAAAGGGAAGAGGAAGAGAGAAATGGCTGGCATTCCGTCTGTGTGCCGGTTCCACCCTGAAGGATTCTCTCTAACACCGTGCAGGCTTTCTTCTCCTCCTCTTGCTTGTTTTCCTCCGTCACCCTCTTCCCTCACTCCCCTGGGGAAGGAGGAAGCAGAAAAGCAAATGTCTGGGCATTCAAAGAAAGGATACTGTGATTCTGGCTTCTCAAATTCACAGACTGGCTCCTCTTTTCTCCCCTCCCATCGCATCATCTCCCCTCCTTTCCTCTCCCCTCCTTTCCTCTCCTCTATTCCTTTAGTGTAAGTTCAAAGCGGGATCTCTTTTTTCTCTTCAGACTGCATTATTGACCAAAGCCCTAAAACCCTATTTGATGCATGGGCAATTGATGCAACGCAATGTGTGTGTGTGTGTGTATGTGTGTATGCGTTTGCTGCTGTGGTCTTTCTCTTTTGGGTCTTTACAAAAAAATACTATATACATATATATGCTTTCTTTCACCCTCTCTCTTTCCCTTTCTACATGTCTGCCCCCCGCTCTCCTTCTCTCTGATGCTTGGTAATGAGTAGCTGCAGGAAGGTTAGAGAACAGATGAGCAGGAGGAGGGAGATGTCTGTCACTGCCAGAGCCTGGTCTTCACTTCTGAGATAAACCCCCACAAATGAGTCCAGTAATTGCCTTCAAGTGCCCTTTCACTTTCCTCTCTCAGTCTACCTGGGGCACCACACACATGCGCGCATGCACATATGCACACTCACACACACTCACACACACACACACACACACACACACACACACACACACACACACACACACACAAACATTAGTGGTGTTAAGGTTTAAAGGAGTGGAGGTTGGAGAGTTATATTATTGAGCTTTACTAATGGATGTTTTAAGAAAGAACTCGAGTCATTCCAGGACAGACGTAGCCCCTGTTGGTTGCACTGGGAGACCCCGCTTACACACTCGGGTGTCTCTGCTAAGCGTCCAGGATTTGGAGATGTGTGGAATGGGGGAGGGAACAGGGGAGGGGGAAGAAGAGTTGGGGGAATGGACTGGATAGACTGCTCCAGGAGGTGCCAGGTCCTGTCAGAGCCTCTCCCCCCAGATGTGGCTGTGATCTGGGCTACCTCTCCTGGGTCTCCCCCCTGGTCAACCTCGCCTACAACCAACATTCATCTTAGTTAGTGGCTGTCCAGCTCCCCTCTCCCTCCCTCCTCTACTGTCTCTCTCCCATCCCCTCGCCCCTCTCTCTCTCCCTTACCCCCCCCCCTCTCTCCCCCTTCTCTCAATCCTCCTCTCCCCCTTCCCCTCTTCTCTTCCTCCCTCTATATGTCTCCTGCTGCCTAATCCCCCCCCCACCACCACCACCCCCCCATCTTCCACCAAAGTCCAATACTCTAGAGTTGTTATCTAGCGGCTGGTTCGTTGTCAGTCTGACAGAACGGTTGGCACAGAGCACACATTCTAAGCAGCCTCACACACACAAACTTTTCCTTTTCTCTGTAGGCCTAAACAACTTTGTGGAGGGCAAATTGAGTGGGCCCCTTTTCCACTGTCTTAAAATGATTCAACTAGTCTTTTTTAGTTGTCTCATCTCCCCCATCTCCCTGGATACAGGGTCAGATGCTCCCTTCCAACCTCCCCCCCCCCCTCCTCCACCCTCTCTCCCTGTCTGTCTCCTCTCTCTCGCTCGCACTCCTCCCACCCCCCACCCTCTCGCTGTGTTTCCCCTCCCCTCCTTCATCCTCTCTGCCTCCCTCTCTCCCCTACTCCGTCTTGTAGCTCTCCTTCCTGATGAGTCCTATAAGTCCTAGCGTCGCTGTGCTACTTACAGTGTGTGCGTGTATTTGTGTGTTTGAGAGAGTGGGCTTGACAGATGTCAGGCACACACACTCCATGTAGCCCAGCGGAGCAGAGATGGATTCTAGTCTAAATCAGCATAGTGGGAAATGAGATTATCTTCCTCAATATTAACTAATATCAAGAGACAGCAAACAGCCAGCAGCTCAGTGTTTGTGTGTGTGTTTGTGTGGGCATTTGATTGGTTATTAAACCTTGTTGACAGTTTGTTTAATGACTGTGGATAGTTCATCTATTGTCTTTCTCTCCCTCTCGCTAAAACACACAAACACACATACACATACATCTCCACTATTTATCCAGTGTGTAGCTTTATTAACGGCATTTATCTAAGATGTGACATTGTCTTCTTAACCCAGACTGGCCACATAGGTTGCCATGGCGACCGGAGAGTGAAACCATGAAAGTGTAATTGAACAAGATGAAGACCTGTGCAGGACACACACACACACTCATTTAAAGACAATCACACACACACAACATTCTTGTTTTACTCAGGTAGTTGATTTGTCTGTTTGTATAGAGACCTCGGGTCATCCTATAGAGGCAATTCACAAATCCTCTAGAGGCTGTTAGGATGTTCTGTAACGCTTGTGGGTCTGTCTGACTGACTGTGCGTGTGTTTGTGTTTACTTGTGTTCCTGAGCAGGTCTGAGGGATGAAAGCGATTAGGGGATAGATGGAGGGAGGAAGAGAGATAGAGGGAGTGAGAGAGAGAGATAGAGGGAGGGAGAGAGGTGTAGTGGAGATGGAGCAGAGATATAGAGGGAGGTACGGACAGGGGGGTAAGGAAAGGTGAAAGTGGGATAGTGGGAGGAATGGGACATGAAAGAGACATGATGGGATTGAGGTAGAAAGAGAGGGAGATGGACAAAGGCAGAGAAGCGTTTAAAATCCAAGTGCATGGGACCTTCCTTTTATCTGATTGGCTTCTTATCAGCCTGCAGCAGACACACACACCCACACACACACAGGGAGCTGCCTCCCCCACCAAGGTGTGAAAATAAAACAGATCGTATTGTTTTCCTGACACCTCTCTCTCTCTCTCTCTCTCTCTCTCTCTCTCTCTCTCTCTCTCTCTCTCTCTCTCTCTCTCTCTCTCTCTCTCTCTCTCTCTCTCTCTCTCTCTCTCTCTCTCTCTGCAGGTGTTTCGTAGGAAGGCTGTGGAGCTGGGAGAGAAGCTGCTTCCAGCCTTCAGGACTCCCACTGGAATCCCCTGGGCTCTGCTCAACCTCAAGACGTCAGTGACACCTCATGTGGTCTCCCTCCTCTCCTCCTCGCCCGTTTCTCATTACCTCTCCTCATCTCTTACCTCCCCCCCCCCGTCTTTTCTCTTCACCTCACCTCCCCTCTCCCCGTCCCTTCTGCTCACCTTTCTCCCCCATGTCTCCTCCCCTCTCTTCTCTTCTCATGTTAGGTCAGCTCTAGTGGGATTTGACAGCAACTTGTTGTCCATAAAAGACAGTCTAGTCTAGAATACTGTCTGGCACTGTATCTGAGTGGTTGTGTTTGTGTTTGTATCCCAGGGCCAACCTCTACGAGTGTGTGTGTGTGTGTCCAGGCCTGACCTCTATGTTTGTGTGTGTGTATGCGGGCAGAACAGTACCCTGGAGAGTGAGAGTGTGGTCCAGCTTACAGATTCAGAGTGACAAGTAGTCTTGGACTGACCCTGAACTTCTTGTTCAAGCGCACACACACACACCCATAGAGGTCAGTTGTACAAAAAGACACACACAGAAAATCCCCCATGGTTATCAGTGGCCAGCCAAGCAACCTAAACAGAGAGATTACTGTAAAATAGAGGGGAGGATAGATAGACAGACAGACAGACAGATCAATCGACCTCTCTTTCTCTGTCTTTCTCCCTCTTTCTCTCCCACTTCTTTCTTCTCCCCCTCCTCACCATGAAGCATGGGAAGGCTTCTTCCTCCTCCCTCCTCATCCTCCCAACAACACACCGACGTCAGGCAGATATTAATTAAAAGCCTGGTTGTCATGGAGATGGCTGTACGTGGCAGATTAATCCCTCCTGCTTATGGAGCAATGAAAACAAGATTTTTTTCTTTAACATGCATCATTACCATGGGTTCCTCTGGGAATGCAGCCGAGAGAGAGAACGAGAGTGTGTGTGTGTATGTGTGTGTCTCCTCTCAAACCACTATTTGGCCTTGCAAGATATGCAACACACACACACACAGACACACACACTGACAGAGGTTAATGTTGTGGTGATCCTGGTGCCAGCGGTGTAAGCCCTTGACCCCTGACCCTGTGTCTCTGCCCCTTCTCTGACCTGGACTGAATCTGGGCTATGTCTTCTCTGACTGGCTGTCTCTACCCTTCACATAGGGAGGGAGGAGTGACTCTTCTTTTAACATGCAGGGAGTCAAGGAAGGAAAGGAAGAAAGAAAAAGATATAGGTCTAGAAGGAGGGGCTATTTTGTTATGTGCACTTTGTCCCACTTTAAATGCTCACCCTCTTACCCACAGGTCCATGTAACCCATTTCCTGACAGCCAGAAGCATCTCTCTCTCTGTCTGTCTAACTCTAGTTCGCCTAGTTTAATAACTTAGACATCTGGGTTAGGGGTGGGTATTGGTGGGTGGTGGAGGGGTTGGGGGGTATGGGTGGGTGGTGGAGGGGTTGGGGGGTATGGGTGGGTGGTGGAGGGGTTGGGGGGTATTGGTGGGTGGTGGAGGGGTTGGGGGGTATGGGTGGGTGGTGGAGGGGTTGGGGGGTATGGGTGGGTGGTGGAGGGGTTGGGGGGTATGGGTGGGTGGTGGAGGGGTTGGGGGGTATGGGTGGGTGGTGGAGGGGTTGGGGGGTATGGGTGGGTGGTGGAGGGGTTGGGGGGTATGGGTGGGTGGTGGAGGGGTTGGGGGGGTATGGGTGGGTGGTGGAGGGGTTGGGGGGTATGGGTGGGTGGTGGAGGGGTTGGGGGGGTATGGGTGGGTGGTAGAGGGGTTGGGGGGGTATGGGTGGGTGGTGGAGGGGTTGGGGGGTATGGGTGGGTGGTGGAGGGGTTGGGGGGTATGGGTGGGTGGAGGGGTTGGGGGTGCGAGGGACAGAGGCATTGCTTCTAACAACTGACTACTACTCTGTACTTGAACAGTCAGACAAATAGAAGATATAGAGAGCCTGGTAGCTGAAGGAGGAGAGAGCATGTCCAAGAGGTAGGAAGAGGAGCAGCATTGATCTCCTCTGAATGCAGTTCTGTAACCTTGACCCAGATCAGACCAGCAGATCTGAGACACCCTGAGGACCATGCTCCAATTATACGCTCTCTCTTTCTCTCTGTCACGCTCTCTCTTTCTGTCTCTCTCTCTCAAATTATTTTTCATCATCCATGACTATATATTCCTATGGCCTGCTTTACTTTCTCTTCATCCCCTCATTTATTTCCTCCTCTTCCACCTTTTCCACCACTCCATCTCTTGCCGCACCTCCTCTTCCTTGCAATCCTCCCCCCCCCCCTCCCACCCCTCCCCTAGTGTCCAGCCCAGTCACGTGTCTCTGACCAGCCCAGCCTCCCCAGCCTCCTCTCTCAGATCGATCCCAAAACATATTGATTGATGAACAATGCAGGATTCAATGTCATTTTCTGACCACAGCACTTCCTGTGTGAGTGTCATGATGAAAGCTTTATTGCTCCACAGCAGCTCTCCAGGAGCAGCAGACAGGACAGGGCAGATGATGACAATATCGATGAGTGCTGAAAGCAGGTTTGAACACAGATCGTTACTTATCAGTAGCGCACGGTTCGGGTCACGTGACCAGCTGCATGTCGATCAGTTGGAACCTGAGAAGGGAGAGAGAAACATGATTTGATCTGATGTATTGATTCCCTAGAGGTGCCTCGTCTGTGGTCCCTCTGTGCTTCTGTTCCCCCCGGTCACACTCTGTTGAGGGTCCGTTTCTCTCCCTCTCTCCCTCTCTCTCTCTCTTTCTCTTTCTCTCACACACACACACCTAAACAAACACACAAACAGTACCGTACTGTAAATCAAACAGATTAACATCAGAGGAATAGAAGTATTTAATTAGGGCTTACAAACTACATAGATGTTGTCCTCTAAAAAGCTTAAACTTTATTAAATCCCCATCAAAGACACTAAACTACAAAATAGTGGTTCTACATGAATTTATTCCTTCATCTGAAAAGGAAAACGCTGCTTTTTAATTTTGCTTGAGGAAACTTGTAATAAGTGTCGTTGTTTTTGTTCTCGAAGTAACATCAAAGCATAATGATTGAGAGTCTGAACCATGAGTATCCTTTTAAATGCAGGAATAATTATAAATATTCTCACATATTATATGGTATCTTTAGGGGTGTTTCTTCTTTGTTGTAGTGGAAGTTTTGCTGATTTAGTAGTCAACAGCTTGAGAGACAGGGAGTGTGTGTATGTGTGTGTGTGACCTGTGGGAGTGAAGCTCGCCACAGCTCTTTAGCAGGTCTCTGAGCTCATCTCTCAAAGCCCTGGCCTTTCTCCTCCTCACCTCCTCTCAACCTCCCTAACTCTCTTCATCCTCTCCTCATCCCCCTCTCCTCTCCTCGCTCCTCTCCTCAACCCCCTCTCCTCATCCTCTCCTTGCTCCTTCCCTCATCCTCTCTTTGCTCCTCTCCTCATCCCCCCTTTCCTCTCCTCATCCCCCTCTCATCTCCTCATCCTCTCCTCATCCCCCTCTCCTCTCCTCATCCCCCTCTCCTCATCCTCTTCTCATCCCCCTCTCCTCTCCTCATCCTCTTCTCATCCCCCTCTCCTCTCCTTGCTCCCCCTCCCCCCTCTAGAAGTGTGTCATGGTGTTCCTCAGCTCTCCCCAGATCGTCTCTGGGGACAGACGGACCATGTTTGAAAAAGAACAAGTTCACAGGGTTTTCTCTCCCTCTGAAGTGGTGAAAAGATTAATCAAGAGTCTTTCTCCCCCTCCTCCCCTCTTCTCCGCCTCTCCCTCCCTCTCTCTGAGGAGCCTCGTAGGAGCATGGAGGGATAAGAGGAGACTTATGGAGGGATGAATGAATGGGTGGATGGAGGTGTGGAATCTGTAATATCAAGAACAGGTGGCTAGTGAGGCTCCGAAGAGAAAGAAGTCTCCCTCTCTTTCTTCTTCTCTCTTTCTTCTTCCCTCTCCTCCTTAAACTCTGTCTTTCTCTCCTTTTCTCCTCCTCTCTTCTTCCTTCACCCCCCCCCTTCACTCATCCATCACCATGTGCACACTGCACTCCCACTGCAGTGTCCCCCAGCTTCTTTGTCCTTCCTCGCCTTCTTTCTCTCCTCTCTCTCCCTCATCCTGTGCTCTCTGACACCCCAGCATATTTATTCTGCAGTCCTTCCCTGGTTCTTATCTCTGGTCCGCACCCCTCATGCACCCCTCCGGCCCCCCCACTTCCTATCCTCGTATTAGCACCCTAAGCCAGATAAAGGATTCCCAAATCACATTCTGCCTCCTGCCCAAGCCTGACAGCAGTTTGACTTGACTTAACCTACCCAGTTCAATTAAATGGGGAGATGGCTGGGGCAAGGAGTCTGGTCAGGGCACACACACACGTGTATTTGTGAAAGTGTGTGTGATGTGTGTGTGTGAGAGAAAACTCTCGTTTGTTGAGCGTGCGGTTGTGCGTGTGTGTGTGCGTGTGTGTATTTGCGAAAGAAAAACGAGAGAAAGGGAGAGAAGATCAGAGGAGAAAGAAACGGAAAAAAGGAAAGATGGTCTCACATGCCACATGACGTGTCTGACTCAAACACCAGAACGTTCCAGATAGTGCCAGACATCACCGTAAACACAGCAAACTAATTTGGTCCATTGCCCCGCCCTCAACACACACAAGCACAAACTGTTGCGAAAACAGTTCTGGCCTCAACCTCAGCCCCAGACAAATTGATTCATTTTATCTTTCTGACTGGATGAAGCTAGAAGCACACACACACACCTCTAGAGATGCTGCTGTCTGGCAAAGTGAACTACACAGATGAACTCCATCAGAAGCAGCATCTACCAGTGGTAGGCACATCTAATAGAATGCTGCTTAATGTAATGAAACGTTAGCAAATGTGGTCCCATCGTCGACGATTACCCACAAGGCACCAGGGGTCTAAGCTTTAGACATTATTCATTGTTTTACGTAATTGGCCAATTTTCAGTCGGTGAGTGCACGGCGTTTACCGGAGCCCCATGACAGCACTGAGCGACAACGCCGCTCCCCTCCAGAAGCTCCCTCTGCTGCCGTGGGATGCCTGATTGTCATGCAAATGATGATCTCTCCCTCCAGGGTTATAGATCCTAATGTCCATCACAATACACTGCTGCGACTTTAATCTCCAGCTATTATTTTCTACCAGAGGGGAGGGTGTGTGTGGGTGTGGGTATGTTGGTTGGTGTGGGTGTGTGGGTGTTTTTGTTGTGTGGGGGTGTGTGTGTGTTATCTAATAGAGAATCACCTGCTTGAACAGGGTGTGACTCTAGTTCAAGAAACCAAGTTGTCATACTCATCTCTGTACTCAAGAGCCTAATCACCCACCTCCCACAACTCTCAAGATGGATGATAACACGAAGCAAACGTGAGAAAATCATACCAGTTTTGAGGACGATGAGGGCGAGGGATCCATCGATGCCATGGCAACCGTGCCCCGTCCCTGCTCGACGCCCCCACCGACATGCGTGTAGGGAGCATGGCACACGCGAGTCGAGTCGGCTGGGAGGCAGCCAGGACACGGAGCGTGGCTGTGTTTGATGGCGTGTGGGAGGACACCAGTTGTGACTGTGGCCTGCGTGGGTCACTGTTCCTGAGAACTGGAAGTGGAACAGGAGAGTGTTGCTGTTGATTGCCGTCTATCCTCTTCACTCAAGGACCTCCGTCTCTCCCTCTTTCCCTCAACCCCTCCCTCTCTTCTCTCTCTCCTTCCCTCCCCTCCCACCTTCCCTTGATGCCTCCCTCCTTCCCCCTCTCCCTTCATCTCTCCCTTACTTTCAAATTGGCCTAAAGTGTATCCTTGTATTGTCTAGCTCACAATGGGCAGTGACTCAGCAAAGTAGACTCTAGTGTTGCTGACACTCTACAGGTCGGGTGGTCTGGAGAGCTTCTTCAATGCGTCGTGATCATGAAGCAAATCAATACAGAAGCATACCTTCAGAGACATCATTAGTAAAGGAAATCATAGTGAAATGAAACTCGGTTCACCGGAGCTCCTGTCCAGTTCAGGGGAGTTCAGTCACCATGAAGGTTACAAGGACCCCGTCTCAAACACGGAACTCACAGATCTTACCAGATCGGGAGGACACAACACAGAGGAAGTCTGAAAGCATACAAATTCACATTGGACCATCACTGTTTATTACTCAGCGGTGGCAGGAGACCAGAGTGAGAAAGACAGGGACAGGCACCGGAGAGCGAGGACGTCCTGGAGAGAGTTACAGAAAAGAAAGAGAGAGAGAGACTGAAGTCCAGACCTGATTCTAATTCAACATTAGTATGTTATCCTCAGGGGATTCTGACGTCCTTCTGATGAGATGTCTGTTCTAACTTCTCTTTTCACTCCAAGATCAATGAGTAGATCGGAAAATGTGTTGCCATGTGTTCTAACTGAACTTCAGTTAGGACCTATGTCCTCCACACTTTAATGGTCAAAGCTAACTCATTCGCTCTCAGTCAGGGATCAGAATGAAACATGGCGGGATTGTTCTGTCGGTGTTCCCCACCTTCAAGGCTGAGATCTGGGCATCTTAGCCTGGAGTTTACGAGGCCTGTTAAGATGGCTAGTTGACTGATGTTAGGACCTGGGGGGGACTTGTCAGCATGGGGTAGAGATGTTACAGTAGTTGGAGGGTGTTAGGACCTGGGGCAGATGTGTTAGATGGAGAGTGTTGGGACCTATGGGAGAGTTGGAAGGAGGAGGGTGTTGGGACCTGAGGGAGAGATGTACGTTGGAGAGTGTTAGGACCAGGGCAAGAGATGTTCCAGTAGCTGGAGGGAGTAGAGGAGAGCTCCCTGTACAGCCTGCTGTAGAGAACTCACCCTGATGGTGCCTCACGCACACACCTGGACACATTTACACACCTGGACACAAACATACATCACAACGCGCACACACTTGAACACACTCACAAACCCACACAGGCACACTCACAAACACGCATAGTCACACACACACACATCTCCAGCCCCAAGGACCAAGCAGCCATGATTTAAAGAATGTAATTATGCCACTAACAACATATCTATCCATCTCCTTCTCGCCTGGGTGAGAGGGATGAAAGAGATGGAGGAAGAGGCGTAGAGAAACTAACAGTAGGCAAGGAGCCCGACGCAGGCCTTTCTCTTCCTCCCCCTTCCCTCCTCCACTCTCTCTCTCTCTTTTCCTCGCTCTCCTCAGTGGGCTTCTCTTCAATTCAGGAGACATGATGTAATCAGCTGTGAAATCGAAAACAAATTGTTTTGGCTCATTCTGATGAGGAAGATGAGTAGAGGAGGATGGAGGGGGGAGAGAGATGGGGGGGGGGAGGGATGAGAAGGGAAAGAAAGTAGGATTGTTCAGGAAAGGGGGTTGTTATGGCAAAACCAAGTCTCTAAAGAGTTACAACATCTATGAAGAGCCTAATCTCTAACTCTCCTCCTCATCGCCTTCCCTCTCATCCTGTGCTCCTGAGTGCCATCAAGAAGCCTTTTCTGTGTGTGCGTGTGTGTGTGTGTGTGTGAGAGCGAGAGAGGAGGAGTGATGACACTGGTGGGTAAGAAGCTCATGAATACACATTGCCAAAGACTCACAAACACACGCTCACACACCTCCTGCCTGAAGGTCTGTTTTGGGGTTTTGTGTATCTGTATGTGTTAGTTTATGTGTGTGTGTGTGTTCTTGTGTGTAAGTATGTGTATGTGGAAGTGCGTGTTGGCATACCATGCGTCAATGCCAACCATGATCCTGGCATATGAGAAAGGTCACCCTAGCAACCAGCTGTTTATCTTCCTCTCAGCCCCTATAATGATTCAAGGCCATGCACACACACACACACACAGAGAGACAGTTAGCTGTTAATGGTTAGAGATTAGTTGTCCAAAAGACGATAGAAGAAAAGATAATGACGGTGTTTGTTCTCCTGTCTGTCCTCCCATCTCCCCCCAATCTACTGCCTCCCCTTCTCCCCCCCCCAGTGGTATAGGGAGGAACTGGCCGTGGGCGTCCGGAGGCAGCAGTATTCTGGCAGAGTACGGGACCCTGCACCTGGAGTTCATGCACCTCAGCAAGCTGTCTGGCAACCCCGAGTTTGCCCAGAAGGGTGAGGGGTGTGCGTGTTCCGGGGGGAGTTGGAGGGGAGGGGGGTTATCGTTATAGGAAAACATGAAAATGTAGCACTCTGCCCCTCTCTCTCTTCTCTCGACGGTGTCTCTCTCTCCTCTGTCTCTCGGTCTCTTCACTTTCTCCACCGTTTTCAAGTCCTCTCTCCGTGGTAAACTGTTATCAGGCAGAGCAAAGTGATCATGATCACTCACTCATTGTTCAACCATGTAATTTAGGCACTGGTTGCATTGTGTGTGTGTGTGTGTGTGTGTGTGTGTGTGCGTGTGTGTGTGCGCGTGTGTGTGTGTGAGCCCCTCATTCTTGCTCCCTCCCCATCTCTTTTATCTCTCTTTCCATCTCTCTTTCCTTCCCTCCTCCCCTCCTGCAGCGATCTCATCTGCAGTCCGTTTAAGTGGAACTGAGCACTTTCGGGCTCCTCCTTCCTCCGCCTCTCCTTCCTCCTCTTCCTCCACCTCCTCCTCCT
>NC_090057.1:8633672-8743910 GCF_038355195.1 Osmerus mordax | reverse complement strand
CCAATCTCATGGGAGGAATTCAACATATGAATGTACCAGTGTAAGTGAAGTGATGATTCTGTATAGGTCTTCTGTTAGCATTCTTAGTAGTTCCTACACTTGGAAAGCACAAAAAGCTTCCGCAGTGGAAGGCTGTGGGAGCATCAGAGGACACGTCAGGGTCGGGGGGGGGGGTACACCTGGCGTCGACATGCAGTAACGATGAAAAAAAAAGATGACTGGGCGGTGCGCTGATACACTGACAGAAACTTACTAGCATTCACGCACTGATGCACACACGCGCGCACACACTTCAACACACACACACACTCTCATGCCCGCGTACGTACACACTTACTCTCTCACCCATGCGCACGCATCATAAACTCAGACTCGAAATGCGATACCAACAATCCTGTAGTGTCCTTGTTTCACAGAGAGAGGGAGCTGTTCCCCGTAGAGGCCTGTATAGGAAGGGTAGTAGACAAGTAGACAGGTGTTTGGACAGGAACACAGGACACGGTTTCTCTGACACCAGTTTAATATAGGAACTTTTTTTTACGATTCTCTCTTCTGTTTTCTTTCTCATGTCTTCTATATTTGTCTTCAGTCTTCCTCCTCGGCTCTATGCCTTTAGTGTTCCCCTGCTCTTCTGTCCTGAGCTCATCTCCTCTCTGTAGTCTCTCTAGTGAGACCACCTGGTCTCTATCTTCACTGCGCGCCTCAATCCTTCGCTGCCATCTGTTTAGTCACATAGAGTTTTGTGCTCATAGGAAAGGTATCACCCTTACAGTGTGACACTGTAGATATGGCATCGCTGCATCTCCAGTCTGTTCACAAACACCCTGAGCCCAAATGGCGTTTGACTCTGCGCCGCCATTTCCGACTTCCTCTCACGCAGGTTTTAGGGAGAAGCGCTTTTTCTAACATAGTGAGTCAGAGAAACGTCATTACGAAACAAACACGAACCAGAACCTTGTTTTGTTTTTCCTGTTGGACGTGTTAGTTTGAACTTACAGAACTTAGACAACAACAGTGTTCATCATTTCCCAAAAATCGAACTTTTGTGGTTTTATGGATATTGTGTTGAAGATCTTGAATTACAATGCCTTTCTATTGGTAGATTTGTTGTTTATTAATTAAATAATGGATTTGTGAAAAGCCTCAGACAGGTTAACTGTACAAATATTGCTGATAATCATTCCATTGCACATAGTTTTATTTTCATTTATATGCAATTTTAATTATATGAGGAATTGTTATATAATATTTGTTTGTTTTTCGTGTTAATTTGTTTTCTTGTTATTAAAATGTAAATATATACCATTATGGCAAATATGGCCATATTCTACATTTATATAAAAATGGACTATGGATTAAATGATATTACATAATGAGCATCAAATTTTAATAAACTATATTTGTTACACTTCTATTGTGAATAAAACAATCTTTTAATACAAAGTGGTTTGGTTGTTTTTAATTCTGTAAGGCCTCACCGTGAGTAGCAGTGTAGCTAGGACAGGTCCACCCTCCAAGGCTAGGAAGGCTTCTTCAACTGGACTCCAGCTTGGAATGTGTTTATGACTGTGAACTCTGGTACACTGTTAGGTGTTGTACTCTGTGAGACCCCAGCCTGTGGAACAGCTCTTATATAACCCTGATGTGGGGCCTGCTTGTGTGTCCACGCTCCTGGACCTTGCTCCTGTAAGGCCAGCCCGTTTAGTGATGGCTGAGCCTCTCCAACAGGAGGACGATGAATCCATGACCTCACTGTTTATTCTGTACGGACAGTGTTCTATCTGTGTTTAGGGACAACCAGGCCATGATGAGATCATTCTGGTTTTCTTCCAAAGAGTCATGTTTAAACTATGAGAGTTTGGTCTAGTGTTTATTACTTGTCTCATTGTCTCTAGGTAATGCTAAAATATTCCATGCAATTAATACTGTCCTAAACGTATTCCTCTCCTGTATAATCTGGATTAATCTGTACAAAATGAAGTAAGATAATGGTCTAAGATTAGATGCTGTGTTCATGTGAACCAGAGAACAGTCTGTCAGAGGACATTTCAACACAACATGATTCGTTTTTGTTAGCTATAAGTAAGAGAGTTTAAAGATGAAGCAAGGCTGTGTTTGTATAAAAATATAATATTTTATTAAAACTATAAAAGGTAAAACATGTGATCTTTTGGTCACACTTCTCATAAAATAGTACAAATTTTGTTACGGGAACAGATAAGCTATTCATAAACTTTGAAGCAGAAAATAACAATCAACAAAAAAACACTTAAACTTTTAATTAACTTAAACAACTGTACAAAATGATACAATATTTACAGCATTGCTAATACAAAATAAAGGAATGAAACTTCAAATCATCCAGTCTTAGTTTTTTGACACAAATACCGACTCCAACTGAGATCGGTTAGTCAAACAAACAGGTCTTTTCTCAGTGCTGTTGCAAACCCTGAAGCATGCTCACTATGCTCTGTGTCTGGAGGGGGGTTAGGAAGGGGGGGGAGGGGGCAGTGACTCACACAGGCACACATTCACCCAGAACCCTGGTGGGTGGGGTCATTACAGTTACCTTTAACCACTCACACGATAGGGTCTGGGAGTTGGACAACGCCTTGTGTGAGGACTGTGGGGTCCTCCGAGGGGAGGAGGGCGGATGGAGGGGACGGCCATCTTGCTAAGACATAGTTTGTCAGCGGACAGCTATTAGTGCAGGATTCTCTGTAGAGCAACTGAGCCATTGTCGCTCACCTCTTCTTCGCTCTCTCTCTTTCATCTCTCTTCCTCTCTCAATCGCTCTTTTCTCTCTCTCACACACACACACACACACACACACACAAACATTGAAAATACAAGCCATGAAAGTATGGCACAAAGAAAAACGGAAGAAGAAAAAAAAACGTTGTGCTGTGTAAGATGAGATGGATATCTGTTTCAGGGAGATTCAAGTCAGAAGTCTAGGTTGGGGTTGGGGAGGGTCCGCGTGGTGGGGGCCTTCCAAGCTCTCCTCAGTTCTTCATGCCATGTCCCCTATCATCTTCTTGTAGTACATGGACTCAAACACGTCGTTCTCTCCAGGGCAGTTGTAGTGGCAGGCGCAGGACTTTATGAACATCATGTGCTTCTTCATCACCTGGCCGTCGGGGCACTTGAACTCCATGGGCAGGGTGGTGGTCCTGTGGGCCGTGCAGCAGGCGCCCGTCCGTGCACACGCCGCAGAACTTGGGCCGGTAGGACTTGGTGGTGGTGCAGCCCGAGATCTCGAACTTCATGGGTTTGGAGACCCGAGGGGTTCGGATGCACTTCTTCCCTTTCTGGAGGAGGAAGGAGGGGAGACATGAATCAACAGGCCGCCTTTGTGTATACTGGAGCAGGTGTGGGAATGTGTGTCTCTGTGTGTATGTGTGTGTGTGTGTGGTCCCAGTGTCTCCACGTACCCTGATGCTCTGCTCCATGTGGGACTCACAGGGTCGGACCATGCAAAGGCGGCTCTGCTTCTCCAGACGGCATTCCCGGTTGTCATGGTAACACGAGTGGAGATGCCGAGGCCGCAGATCTTGGAGCATGCACTCCACTCAGTGGTCTGGACCAGGCAGTTCTCCCTCATCATGGATGGTCGGGACCATAGGTCTCCTCCTCGCGGTACGCTGATGGGGGAGAGGAAGGAGGGGGAGAGGGTCAGACTGGGGGGCCACACAGGAAGCCAACATGGAAACAGAAGTGTCACGAGTATCGTGGCTAAGCTGACTGGAAATTAAATTTGTGTCACTGTATTGACAACTTGTATTGTAACACTTAATATGTTTCCTACTCTGAATGAGTAAAACGTGTGTTCCAGTAAACAGGCTCAGGTACGAGCTCACCGGCGAGAGCGGAACCAACGAAGGTCTGCCTGAAGGGGGCGTCGCACACCACTCCTCACAGCACTTCCCTGGCACCTTCACCCTGCGGGGCATGGGGCAGTCGGGGCTGGGCAGACGGATGTCCATGCTGCACAGAGGCACACAGCCCACAGCGCCATCTAGGCATGTGCACTGGTACTTGCAGCTGCTCTGGAAGGACTCGCCGCTCTTGTAGACCATCCCACCAAACACACAGGTGGCTCTTCCTTAGCTGGAGGAGGGAAGAGAGAGGTCAGGTCTTGTGTTCAAGCAACATTACAACGTTTTAAGAAAGGATATTAGCTTTAGATATTAACTCGACATTCTCGAACTTTCGACAAACTCACAATCTAGAACACAGCCCCAGCCGCGGTACTAGAATCAAGCCCCCTGCCAGCGTCGTAGAAGGCTATCCTGAGAGCTGTGACTCACCAGTGCAGACTCCGATCCTGCGGTTGACCGGGGAGCCAAAGTCACAGTCCAGTCCTCTGTGTGGGTCGCACATGTCCCTGTCGGTACACAGCTCTCCCAGCTGCTTAGCACACACCCTGCAGCAGCCACATCCATCCAGGACTGTGCTCACCCCCGGGGGGCACTGGGGGGGTAACGTTGGGGCAACTGCACTGGGCAGGGCACTCCTGAGGCAGCAGCCTGGAGGAAGGGGACAGACAGAGTAATTCCTGGTCAGTTTCGGCTCCACATGGTCACAACATCACACCCACTAGGATATCGGTGCCGCACAAGCACAGACACAGACACACACATGCTGTCATGCGTTGTCGTCAAAGCCCACGCACACTCAACAGTTCCCATAAGCAGGGTGTGTTGCTAGTCAACACTGATTGGATATCTGTCTGCTGGCCATGTGAGTGAGTGTTCCAGAGGAAAGAGTGTTATTCTTACCAGGTAGCATAGAGCCAGCCACACGCAGGACATCACCATCATGTTGCTCATTCCACAAGACATTTTCGCTGGCTTGCTTTTCTTCTTTTGAAAGTTTCAAAGTGTCACAAAAGAAATGTCTCTGGGTCTTTTTAATTTTCTTCCTTCAGAAGGTCGGAATGTGGATGCGGCTTCCTTGTCGGGTCGAGTCGCTCCTGTCGTTCTCGGTAGTCTCTGTCAGAGCGTCGGTCTGGGTCGTCGGTCCAAGCTAGAGGTTAGCTTCAGTAGGAGTCTGCTCTCTTCTGAGGGAGGAGAGGTGTTGTGTGTCCGAGTCTGGGAGCTCAGCCTGCATTTATACCCCCAGCCCCGCGGTGACGTGCAGCTGGCTGAATGGAGTCCGTCCTGGACAAATACGCACATTCTCGACATTCTTTCCTAGTTTCCTCCTCCTGCCTCTCCGTGGACCCCCCCCCACCTCTGCTCCACTCTGCCACCCCCCACCCCCCTGTCTGAGAGCGGGGGATCAGTCACACACAGAAAGAAATGCTTTCCTGACTCTGCTTTGCCCTGTGTCAACAGAGGCTGTGTTGTGAGCTTCACCTCTGCTCACCTTCCTCGTCGTTGCCACCTCACGCACACACACACACACTTACACACTCACACCTACACACTATTTGCTCAGGTGTCTATAGCCATAGGATGAACATACAGTATTTGTCTGTAGGTATATATTTGTGTGTTCGTGTGTGTGTGTGTATGTGTGTGTTTGTGTGATTCAAACACACACTGGTACAGTTCTGTTCTCAGTACCTATCCTCCAAGTTCAGGTGAACCTACACAGAGAACATACTGTACTCATCCAAGCTAAGGCACCACAAGCAGCGCCAGCACCTCCACAACATCAAAGATCAGCCAGATATGTGCACCATGTACTGTAAACAAGTGTGTTTGTGTGTGTGTGTGTTTTGTGAGTGAGTGTCAGGTCTAAATTAAATAAAACCACACTCTGTCCACAGCAGTCAGAATCCTGTGTTGGCAGCGTTCCTGTCCTAGCTGTGTTCACACAGCTAATCAGGGTTAGTCTGCGTGAGACATGAAAGCCCAGGTGTGTCACATTCCTGCTGAGGTTCACTTTACCTCGTCAAACTCCAGGACACACAGTACACCAACCCCAGTTCTTCAGGAAAGCGGCTAGACAGTTGGTTTGTATATTTTTTCGAAGACCCAGACTTCTCCCCCAAACCCCCCCCCCCTCCCCCCCCCCCCCAATGAAAGGCTGCCCTGCTCAATTCCCTCACTCTCCAGCCAGCCAGCCAATCGGAAATGTGCGCCTCCCAGAGAAAGCGAGGGAGCATGAGGAGGAATGTGAGGCCTCGCCAGCAGACACACCGCTCCTCCAGAGGAAGCCTTGCCTTATATGGGAATCTTCTTTCCCTCTAGCAGTGAGAAGGCCAGGCTGGTTTAGAGAGGGCCTGGCTAGTTTAGAGAGGGTCAGGCTGGTTTAGAGAGAGTCAGGCTGGTTTAGAGAGAATCAGGCTGGTTTAGAGAGAGACAGGCTGGTTTAGAGAAAGTCAGGCTGGTTTAAAGAGAATCAGGCTGGTTTCGAGAGACCCAAGCTGGTTTAAAGAGTCAGGCTGGTTTAGAGAGAGTCAGGCTGTTTTAAAGAGTCAGGCTGCTTTAGAGAGAGTCAGGCTGGTTTAGAGAGAGTCAGGCTGGTTTAAAGATTCAGACTGGTTTAGAGAGTCAGGCTGGTTTACAGAGAGTCAGGCTGGTTTAGAGATAGTCAGACTGGTTTAGAGAGTCAGGCTGGTTTAGAGAGAGTCAGGCAGGTTTAGAGCGAGTCAGGCTGGTTTATAGATAGTCAGACTGGTTTAGAGAGAGTCAGACTGGTTTATAGATAGTCAGACTGGTTTAGAGAGAGTCAGACTGGTTTAGAGAGAGTCAGACTGGTTTATACATAGTAAGACTGGTTTAGGAGAGAGTCAGACTGGTTTAGAGAGAGTCAGACTGGTTTATGATAGTAAGACTGGTTTAGAGAGAGTCAGACTGGTTCAGAGAGAGTCAGACTGGTTTAGAGGCCAGGCAGTACAGGACAGTAGGAACACCTCAGGACAGACCTGGCTGTCTGGGTGGGTGGGAGGGAGTGAGATTAATGTTCCATGTCTGTCAACACAGACTCCTGGTGAGAGCCTTCAGAGCATTTTCCCCACAGCGTCAAAGACTGGCAGCTTATTGTGACTTAGTATTAGGCTGGATGATGCAGTTATTTTCCGGTGTGTGTGTGTGTACTTGGACTGTCTGGGTGATCTCACTCCCTTGGCCAAGACTTACAAACGACTGTGTGTGGGGTTGGGTCAGGCTTGAACAAAATGTGTGTATGTGTGTTTGTGAAGTAATCCTGGCCCCCCACAGCCTTGTATTAAACAGGGCTGATCTCCCACATAGATCAGATGTAAAACATAGGCTGCTCGTATCAACAGTGGGCTAACAGGCAGGCAGGCAGGCAGGCAGGCAGGCAGGCAGGCAGGCAGGCAGGCAGGCAGGCAGGCAGGCAGGCAGGCAGTGACGACTTCTTGTTGATGTTTCACAGCAGAATATGACTGAGCCAGGCTCATTTTAGACGGAGCTTCCGGAAGCAGACTGACACCACAAGGCGAAGACAAGGTCACTCAGGTCTGGAACTCCTGACGTCATGGAGAGGATTCCAGGATTCCACATTTCAGTGTAAATCAACAGTGGGCTGAAATACCTCTCACCAACCACACTGGGGGATGTGTGTGCCTGTTGTGGAGTAGGAAAGAAGTTGCATGTGTGAGTTTGTGACAGATAGGAAGATTGAATATGTGTGTGTGTGACGTAGAATGTGTGTGTGTGTATGTAAGAGAGAGAGAGAGAGAGACAGAGAGAGAGAGAGAGAGAGAGAGAGAGAGAGAGAGAGAGAGAGAGAGAGAGAGAGAGAGAGAGAGAGAGAGAGAGAGAGAGAGAGAGAGAGAGAGAGAGAGAGAGAGAGAGAGAGAGAGAGAGAGAGAGAGAGAGAGAGAGGGTCACTTCAGACATAGTGGGGTTATTGTTAGAAGGACAGGAATATCAGTCATATATCAGTGGGTTTAACAGAGGGCCAGTGGAGGCTTGCATGCTTACTGCATCTCCTTTCCCCTCCTCCTTCTGTAGATGTAACCAGTCCCATACTGTAGTTTAGCATGACTTAATGAGTTGACAGTTATTTCACGATTCACAGATGCAAAGTGCCCATATTTTACCATAGAATTATAATTTTCCATTTTATAAATGCAAGGCCAAACTGACAAGGCTTGAGACGCACTATGTCACAAGGTCATCTTGGAGGTGTGAGTTTGTGCAAGGGGAGGCTGGCTAATTAGCCCCACTGGACTCATTGCTGCTAACTAACCCAGACCCACTGGACTCATTGCTGCTAACTAACCCAGACCCACTGAGTGGATAGCTGGCGTGTCTATTAGAAGCCTTGGCTGGCGAGTGTTTAGGCTGGAAACCCTTCAGAAGGAGGCCACACACTGCTGGGCTTCTTTCAACAAACAGCAGACAATCATCTCTTACACACACACACACACACACACACACACACACACACACACACACACACACACACACACACACACACCTTCGCACCATCTGAGTCTATCTCTGTGGTGATGACAGCAGACCTCCACATGTGTGTGCGGCCCCTGGTTTAAAAGACAATGTTCCATATATAGACCCTCCCCCCCCCACACACACACACTGTTAGTGTTCTGCCATCCTCCTGGTGTTTCTGATGGGGCTGTAGAAGCTGGTGGTGGAGGTAAGGTGTGTGGTCTTCATGCTCCATAATGTAAGCGAGATGTTGGATTAAATACCCAACGTGTGCTTTTAGGTGCTGTCCTTTCGCATAGGGTTAGGAACCCAGACTGGTGTAATCTAAGTTCATAAGCCAGACCAGTCTGTACTAATCAGGGGTTGGAACTAGAACTCCATAATGATGTCTCAGGAGCGACTGGGGTATGGAATGGAGTCCATTACCCTTCCTCTATTCCTCCCTTGTTTTTAGAGAGTAGAGGAAATCAGGAAACCAAACAACTGCCGTGCCTATTTCTCAGGCCAACAGTTACAAGTGTCAACGAGGTAAAAAGGAATGTCACCCCCCACCCCCCCCCCCCCCCCCACCCCATCGCTTTGCAAGTGGTCAAATTCCTCGACTAATTGCTTTCCTGTAAAACCTTTGAACAGTCGACTAATGGAGTGTATTTCTCTCATTTCCAGCCAAGGTAAACGAAGGTGGACTAAAACCACTGAAACTGTGGCGCTCCATCATCAACACTCTACAGACAGGTGCTAGCGTGACAGCTCGCCATCTTGTACAATTTTACTCAACCTTGTGCCAAGTTTCAAATAAACCCTAATATTTTTCTTCACCTTTTCAGAAGCCAGCGGTCCAGATTCATGTGGCTTTTCCCTTCCTGTCGTCTGATCTCGGCGTGCTCCGCTCTGCATTCAGGTGTTCTGTAGTTTGTTTACCAAACGGTCAGAAACATACCATTCACTCCTCCTAAAAACTGACCACTGTTTACCCTGCAAGCTCATGTTTAATTCATTACATTTTTGGTTTCATATTTTGCACATTCCATAAAGTTTATGCAAAACTGTACTTACAATTTCGTGAAAACAGCTGAAAAAAATCGAGCTGATTTTTCAGCTAGCTGAGTTGTGTGTACCTCATGGAGGGGCCACAGTGTGTGGTGAGGAGGTGGTCAGTGTGTGGTGAGGAGGTGGTCCAATGGATGTAGGCTATGCCGTTTGAGCGGCTCACAGACCAACCTTTCAGCAGCGCTACATAAAGCTGCTCACAGCAGAGCACATACACACAGTGACAGTGTAGTCCTATACTGTATACATGCTGCTTCCCTGACCGGCTAGCTACTTGACTGAATTACTGGCTACCTGACTGATTGGTTAGCTGCCTGACAGACTGATTAACCGACTAACTGGTTAGCATTTGATGAAGATTCGATGGACAGACATACTTGCTGGCCTGCTAAAAAGCCAAACAGATTGGTTAACTCCCAGTAGACTTGCTATCTGGCCATTGCTGGTTGGCTACCTGACTGACTTTTTCTGTCTTTTTGAACCTTCATATGAATGCACAGTGATACGGTTGTACGTGTGACCTCACAGCCAGTTTCTGTTGGTGTGGGCCTACAGAGGGATTCTGTCTGCTCCTGCCCTGCTGGGTGGGTCACACCTAGGAACTGGTGTTGCTGTGACCTAACAGCCTGTTAATGGAGCCATTCACACACACACACACACACACGAGTGCACACACACATAAACACATACAGTACACACACACATCCAGGCATACTGTCCTCTCCTTAACGCCTGCCTGGTCACAGAGAGAGCAGTAGTCAGAAGTGTGTTTGTCCAGGCTAATTAAGAGACCTAACGGATCCCTTACATCTTGGAAAAGGTATTTGAGGCCTCAAGGCATTACCGTGTGTGAGGCTTAAAGCATGTGGCCTACTTATGTAGATAGGTCCACTTCAGGCCTAGTCTACCCCCAGGCATAGTCCAGCCCCCAGGACTAGTCTAGCCCCCAGGCCTGGTATAGGCAGGTCAGTTCTCCACCCAGTCCTCTATCTACAGTCACCCTGGATAGAGAAAACATAGGGCAAGTTAAGCTTCACCTAGCCTCCAATTCCCAGGCCCAGCTCACCATTAAGGTGTAAATAATGTTGGTGGAGACAGAACCGACTGTGCTGTGTGTGTGTGTGTGTGAGAACAGACAGTCTTGATTGTATATCTAAAGGGTGGTTTCAGAACTTTTTCTTTGATCTCTTAACCCTAAACTGTGCTCAGACTCAGCAAATCCCCATCAGGGACTGGAACTGCTGATCTCCTGTCAGCCCGGCGTCTGGGCTTGATTGAAACAGCATGTGTTAGCGACCCTCCTCCATTCTGACAGTTCTTCGATCTCGAAATGTGCTCATTTCATCAGACTTCACCGTCAGCCTTATTTCCAGTGGTTTCCAACATGGAAATAGGGAGGGAAACGCCTCTGTAACTTCACACTCTCTTTATGTCTCTCTCTTTCTCTTTCTTTCTCTCTCTTTCTGTCTCTCTCTATCCCTTCTCTCTCTCTCCTGTGGACAAGGAACAGAATATGTTTGATCGGGCTTCAGGATAATCAGAGCCTGTGAAGGAAAGTTTGGTACTAGTCAGCAGTTCTGGAGGCCTTTCATCTGCACAAGTTCAGGTTCGTAAACGTCCACGCCTCTCTGGCTTTCAAGGTTCAGGCGAGGCTCTGAACCTGGCCAGCTTGGCTGCAAACGTCAACACCAAACAGAGTCTGGGAATAGATATGGAGACGCGCACACCATTACACACACTGGTACACACATGCACGCTCAAACACGCACGCACACTAAAAACACACACACGCAATAACACACAAATGCACACATCCAAAATAATACACACACACACTCATGTACAGGAGCAGAAGGCAGATGTGTTGTCCAGATGCGAGTGTCACCGCTGAGTTCAGGGTTGGAGGTCACAAGCAGATCTCTGGTTGCCTCAACGTAAACACCGTCTGGAGCGTGGAGCGTGGTTCTGTGGTATGTTCCAAACACACTGGAGGTCTGCATGGGCCTGATAGTGAGGAAGTAGAGATGAGGAGAAAAGCCATCACTCTGCTTTCTGTCAGACACATACACACATACACACACGCACACACGCACACACACACACACACACACACACACACATGCATACACACACACTGACCCAGTTGTGCAGCTCTGTCAGAGGGCTGGGAATGAAGCAGAAAGTAATATCTGGAGAGTGTACTCCCCGCTACTACTGACCAGACCAGACCAGTCCAGTCCAGACCAGGCTAGACCATGTTCTCTTATTTAGGGAGACAAACGGCTGCCTAGAGTCAACATGCAAAGTTACAGCTTCCAACTCCAATTTTAGTCAACACAAGATGTCTCTATCTTTGGTGAGACCATATGTGTATCCATAGCGACAGTCTATAGGTAGCAGCGTGTGTAAGGTAGCAGCGTGTGAGCTTGCTCTGTGTGTGGCCAGAAATAGAGGTCAGACTATCTTACATTTGCACATTGCTGCTATAGCGACAAGTCAACCACTTATCACAAACAGCACAGTCATAATGAAATGACAAGAGAAATGACACAGACTGTCCTTGTAACATCTGTAACACACACACATGCAAGCATGCGCGCATAGACACACACACACACACAATGTGTCTTCCACATGCACGCGGACATTTCCGTTACTATCCTCTTTAACACAATCTTGACAACCTTGTTTGGACAGAACTCCTGAGTGGTGAACTCAATAATAGTGACAATGACCCCTGTGTGTGCACAACCCCGGACAGGAGAGACACACTAACAACCCTTAACGTCTGTGTGCGTCTGTGTGTGTGTGTGTGTGTGAGCTTATGTGTGTGTGTAAGAGAGAGTTTGGCGGGGGGGTCTCAAGGTGTTGCCCCCTGTCTTCCTGGCCCCCCTCAGTGACGTTGAGAGTGACGTAAGTCCTCCTTCTACCACTATTGACTTATCTCACCATTAACCACACTGCCCCAACACTGGGAAGACCTGCCTCTCACCCTCCCTCCAACTCACCTTCCTGTCCATAGTCCCGCCTTATCCCCAGCTGCCCCCCTCACACACACCACACTTCCTCCCTCTCTGCCCCCAAAAACCTGCCCTTTGCCTCTTATTCTCACGGACTGCTCTCTACTCAAAGAGAAGGGACAAAGATGCTGGAGTCATTCCCATCTCTCTCCCGCCCGAGGCACTGAACCCAGACAGGTGTGGGAGCCCCAGCTGGACCTCCTGGACCACAGCACGGAGCACAACCAGACAGCAGTACAGAGATCGGAACCACAGTGGATACCTCACAAGCTGGTAAATTCATGTTGAGGATTCAGGCTGGCCCAGTTCTATCAGGGTTGGGAAATTGAATTATGTATGGTCCAGTCTGGATCATATTCTCACCGGAAAACATGCCATGGTAGATGGTCCACTGTACAGGGTCAGGGTGGCTGACATTCAGGCTTACTATTTTTCTATTTTCTTTCTTTCTATCTTTCTCTCTCTCTGTCTGGGTCTGGAACTGGGTCTCCATTGAGTCACTGTGTGTGCGTTCTTGCACACACACCTGGCTCTTGCGGGGCGACAGTCAGTGTTGCAGAGTGGAGTGTGTTGTTGCAGGTGCAGGGCATTAGGACTGGGTGAGCCCATAGGTGGAATTTCCTGTGCCTGGTGGAAGCGTGCTGTTCAAGGCCACTCCGCCCAGAGCTGCCAGACAGCCATTATGACAGATTTAGTCTAGTGGGACCGAGAGTGAGCCAGGGGAAGGACCTCCCACTCTGCCCGTCCACACCCACTATCTAACCACCTGTCTGTCAAACACAGGGCTTTGTTGGAGAAGTCGCACTGCTACTGGTCCAACCTTCATCACACTTTTCTTGGCTCTCCCTTTTCTTTTACCCTTCCTCTTTCTTTCTTTCTTTCTTTTCTCTCAACCTCCCTCAATCAATTGTTGTTCTCTCTCTCTCTCTCTCTCTCTCTCTCTCACTCTCTCTCTCTCTCTCTCTCTTACCCAAGCAGAGGTTTTTACCATGATAAATTCCTGCCATTTGGAAAAGTAAGGCATATTTAGCAGACAGGGGAGAACACAACCCTCACCCCATCCCCACACCCCCAACAGTTAAAGTGTGATGTGTTTGAACAGAATGGGATGTTTCAACATGGAGCCGAGAGGAGTGAGACCTACACTGTTTGCATTGAGTCAACATGGCCTTCTCCCGCTCTCCACCACCCCACTCCCCATCCCCTCTCCCCTTCCACTGCCCCGGACAGGGTGGCCCCTGTCCGGTGTACCTCAGGTCACAGTTCTGGGGAGAAAAACAACCCTGTCTGATTGACTGTGGTCCGGTTAAGATAAGATTTTTTTCAATCATGGTCCTAAACCAGAGTCTGTGTGCAGCACCACACAGACTCCATGGTGTTGTGGAGGGTGGCAGGGCCTCTCCAGGGTGTTGTGGAGGGTAGCACGGCCTATACAGGCTGTTGTGGAGGGTGGCAGGGCCTCTCCAGGGTGTTGTGGAGGGTGGCACGGCCTATCCAGGGTGTTGTCGAGGGTGGCAGGGCCTATCCAGGGCGTCCCTTGGGCTGCAGATCATCAGTCCTGAGTCGACCAAGGCCACTAATCACCTCCGCGTGGCCCGGCTTTCCTGTTAAATCAGGGCTGAGTTGCTAAGATGTGTGTTTGTGTGTGTTTGTCTGCATGTGTGCTTGTGTGTGTGTGTGTGTATGTGTTTGGGTGTGTGTGTGTTTGCATGTGTGTGTGTGTGTGTGTGTGTGGGAGCTGAAGCAAGGAAACAGAGCATTACAGCTGCAGTCTGAGCTTAGCCTCGAGCTAATGGCTTATCCACAGGAAGTTCACTCGCATCATTGTTCCTGGAGGAACAAATGAACATTCCATGTGTTTCTAAGCCAACAGTACAGCTCCTGAACCACACGGCGAACATAAATGTCAACAGGTTTTTAAGACCGGTAAGAGACCGGCAGGACAGCTACAGTAGACAGAGCAGTAGACAGCATCTGTAGAAAACATACGACAACATGTGAGGACTTAAACCCACAACCCTCCACTCATTTACCCAGCACATCATGGAATAACTGGATCTGGTCTTCATAGATGAATGCATAGCTCCCAGTAGTGAATAGATGAATTAAGAAAGTGGGTTACCCTCAAATGCTGTAGCAAGCTAGCTGATGTTGTACTCTTTATTCTACATGAGTGGAAGTTCAGAAGTTGGATGACTGTGTGTCCATGAGAGAAGATGGCGGGGGTGCTCTGTACACCCTGCACTATAGCTTGGCTCCTAACACGAAACGTGGCCTCAAGGGCCTTGTTTACAGCCATCGTGGAGTCCTTCAAATAGTCCTAGTAAGAAGACCAGCTTCAACAACAATCTCATGTGTACAGTAACAGCTCAATCCTACCCTGTTCCTTCTTGTACTGTATTTCATAACACACTAATCATTTGAAATCGTTTGTTATCCCGGGATGTAGACCAGAAATCCTGTTGACCAGAACACATACAGTACATAATAATACATACTACATAACTTAAATACACAAAAAAGAAATTCTTTGAAAAAAACAAACAAGTATTGAAGTGAACGCCTCAAAGAGAGTGAGTGAGAGAGGGGGAGAGGAGGTAAAGAGAGAGATAGAGAGAGAAAGATAGAGAGCTAGAAGGAGAAACCCAGGCCCAGATTCCAGAGAGCCCCAGCATAGCGTGTGGTTGCTGCAGGGTACAATGGGGCTCTGTGTGTAGAAGGCCAAGGTGGAAACAGGGCCCAGACTGCAGGCATTCCTGTCAGCACAGGCTATGGCCTCTCTCTCCATGTCTCTCTGTCTCTCTCTCTCTCTCTCCATATCACTCTCTCATTCTCTCTCTTTCTCTCTCTCCATGCCCCTGTTTCTTTCTATTTCTCTCTCTTATCCCGTTCTCTCTGACTCTCTCTTCACCCTCTCTCTCTCCCTCAACATTGCTCTCTCTGCTCCCAGCCCTGCATGTTTTATTAAGCTACTTTAGAATGTTTGCCTTTGACCGCTTGATGAAAAAGATATTTTGATGTAGCTACTGCAATGTTCTGACTTCCTGGGTCAGTTCTGACCGGTTGAAGTAAGACAACAAAACAGTCGGAGGGATGAGAGAAGGAGAAAGAGAAAGAACAAGAGAGAGAGAAAGAGGGGGGAGAGGGGAGAAGGACAGAGAGAGAGAGAGAGAGACATGGAGAGAGAGGCCAGAGGGGTGAAGGCAGTGGTGCAGCTTGTAAAATGATAAAGTTTGGAGAAACATCATCTCACAGTCTGTATATGACACTCACACTCCATCTCTGGCCAACAGAAAAACATGGGCGAGGAAGTGAGCTTGCGTGTCTCACACACTGGGTGTTACATGAGGAAAGTAGCAGAGACATGTCAGCAAACGCAGGGGGAAGCACCAGGATGAGTCTGTCTGGCAGAAACCTGCCTGTTTACAGTGTCTGTCTGTGTGTGTGTGTGTGTGTGTGTGGGGGGGGGGGGGTCACGGATGTGTGTGTGTGTAAGTAAGTGTGTGTGTGTGTGTGTGTGTGAGAGTGTATGCACCAGCTTACCTCCCAACAAGACAGACAGGAAGTCTTGTTAGACTCTCACTGCCTCTCTGCCCACAGACTCAAAAACATCCTCCCAGCCAGAGGAAGCTGGTCTGGGCCGGAGTGTACTGTACCTGGGACACACTGAATCAGTAATCATGTAACCATGTCTCTGTGTGAGGTCAGGCCAGACCAACAACCCATGTGGTCCCTTACCCTGACCCTGACAGCACCCTGTAATTACACGCAAGAAACATGCCTGTAGTCACGGTAACTGGGGTAGGCCGTGGAGATATGAAATCAAGGGCCAGTGTGTTTGTACAAAACAACGTTTGGAGCCACCCTCGTAAATACGGTTGCTCAACTAAGGTTAGGGCAAACCTTTCAGAATGAACTCAGGGCTAGTCTTACTGAAACACTTCATGAGCTGGGTGGGCAGCTTTGGCTTGTTTCTCTTCAAAGTGATAGAATACTGTTCTGCTGGACAGACAAGAGGGCCTGTAATAAACAGATGTCTGATAGGTGTAGGGAATCATGATTGGCAGGTAGTTGACCAATGAAAACCCCAGGCAGATTGGTCTGGGGGTGGTTCTCGACATCAAAAACAGGAAAGGCCTGTACCTGCTGGCCACAAATCATTGAGCCGCTTCAAAACATCAACATTGACCAGAATGGAGCACCCATTAAAGCTGTTTTTCTGTTCGGCTGCCAGCCAGTTCACACAGAGAGAGAGGAAGAAAGAAAAAGGGATATCTATCTATTTATCTATTATATGTATATATAGAAAGAGAGAGAGAGAGAGAGAGAGAGAGAGGAGAGAGAGTGAGAGGAGAGAGAGTGAGAGGAGAGAGAGAGAGTGAGAGGAGAGGGAGCACATCTTTATTTATGCCTTTTTTTCCAATATCCCTCTCTCCCATCCACCACAGAGCACACTTTCATAGCAAACACCACATTCCTGCCTTCATAGACGAGCTACAGAAACACCACCAACCCAACTCCAAAGTAAAGTTTACATTCCTGAGGGGGTGGGTTGAGGGGAAATTGGGGAAAGGTTGAGGGGAGAGGATTTTTTATTTTATTTTGTGGGGAGGGGGGGGGTTGAATCTGTCGGAATGTGCCTGCATGGGGCCGGCCGGGGTATTACTAGTAGGGGGTATTTTATGGGGCAAGAGAGGAATGCACGAAGCTAACTGAGTTGTTGCCGCCGTTTTTCTACTATTTCCCCTGGCTAAGGAAAAGGTAAACACACAGATATGCTTCCTGTGGGCTTAAACACGGGCCTAAAAATACTGTCAGCATAACACAGACTGGGAACAACATCTGTCTCTCAGGGCTATTTTCAGTTGGAATCAAGGAGGGGAGGTTGAAGGGTTTTCTGAGAGTAAGCTTTCATTATGAGACTGGGTTACATGAGAACTAATGATGGAAAAGACAGGGAGCTGGGGGGGGGGGTAGAGGAGACATGGTGATATGTTGACAGTGAGACAGAGAGAGAGAGAGAGATATGAAGAAATCCGACACATACAGTAACATAGGCTGGTGTCTGTACGGCTTCCTGCTTTGAGCTGTATCAAAGTCAGACTTTACATAACCAATCTGGGCATGACACAGCCAGCAATCCCTCATCTGTCAAAGGACTTCCTCTCCACTAGGATGAAAACAGCCAACAGTAAGAGGAGAGGGGAGGAAGGAGAAGCGACGAGGAACAGAAAATTGCTTAGAACAGCCTCTGGTGATCCGCGTACCGTGGCTGTTTAAGTAACTGTGCTGTGTGTCACTCACCTGAATATGAGCTATGTACAGATGCATGTATTGTCACTATTTGCATGTCACTTTGGACATAATTGTCTTCTCAATGAATAACATGTAAATGCAAGGTACAGGTACAGATACATAACCAGTCTCATACTACTGTATGACATGTCAGCATGTACTGCTGACACAACCATTTGGTTCCACAGTCTGAGACACATTCCACTCTCACTACATCATCCAAGACAGTGGTTAATTTAAATGGTTGAACTCTCATTGCGTCTCCTCCCAGTCCAGTCACGCTCTATCCATGACAATACTGCCCTCTGCTGGCTTAAGGAGAGCATAGCCTAGGGTAGTTTCCCAATCCAAGACCGCCACTCTCAGAGCCCAACACCTAGCACGCCACACCCAGACACCACACCCAGACACCACACCCAGAACACCACACCCACAACACCACACTCAGAACACCACACCCACAACACCACACTCAGAACACCACACCCAAACCCGTTCACACAAACATGACTTATGTATGTACTGTAAGAGATTGTGTCTGTCCTACACAATAACATCAAACATGCTTCTTACCTTTGTTTCACACTTCTGACCAGACAGAGTGTCTGGTTCTAGTCCTGATTCAGCTGGTACTGTTCCTGGATGACTGGTTCTACTCCAGGTTGTCGGGTTCTTTTTCTTGGTAAGCTGTTTCTATTCCTGGTTAGGTGGTTCTGTTCCTGGTTGTCAGCCCCTCATTGAACCATCCGCAGTAAACATTCTGCAGAACCATTCTATTGAGCAATCCTAGAGAATTACCTTACTGAACCATACAAGTGCTCCTTCGATAGCACGCACTCATCTCAGACCCTCGACAGGACTGAGTTTTCCTCTCTCCATCTCAGCCTCCCAGTGTGAGCCACCCTGACACCGAGCTCCCTGCTGGCCCATCGCCCCCAGACGGCTCCCAGCCATAATCGCTGTAAGTCGGGCTAAGGGTGCCGTTAGCCTCCAGGCCCGGGCAGACAGGTTCCTGGTGGTGCCTGGGACCTGAGCTGCAGCTCTGGCTTATGATATTCTGACCCACACACAACCTGACACGCACAAACCTAACCCACACACACATTCTGAGCAGCACACACATAACCAACACACCACCTGAACCACAAACACCTGAACCACACTCACAACCTGAGCCACACACACAACTGAGCGAACAATGGATCCACACACACTCCTGAGCCTGGCCGGGGAGGAACCACAAGCACCAACTGTGGTACGTAGATATACATTTATTATGTGTTTAGGTCATACAAAGCATTACAGGTACAGTTGACATCTTCATATTAGACACAGTTTGATAACATCTTTATATTAGACACTGTTAGAAAACATTGTGAAAATATGAGGACACTTTAACATCTCTGTCCTCACAGATCTGGTGTTGTCCAGCCAAGTAGGGTAATTATAGTCTCTTCACAGGTCATTTCAGAACACACATATCTGAAAATCTGTCCTTCATGCTGTTACAACACCCCTTAGTAGTCTTCTCACAACCATAAAGCACTGCTTTCGTATACATTTCAACTATATAGCAATGACTTAACATTTGCCTTTTGTATAGAACAATGTGCGCTACATCTGAACAGCCATGACTCAGCATTCACCAATGAAAGGTCTCCACTCCAGCTGAAGACTGGTCATGTTTGAGCTTCATTGTGTCAGAAGCCTTGGGACGTCCCCAAGGTGGAGGATGTGGGGGGGGTAACACTACACAGCTCATCTTTAAAGTATGAATTTAACAGCAGGACTGTTTATTTAGGTCTCCAGTCATGAAAGTGGACCTATGTAAATACCGTATTTCTTCGAATGAACGCCGCAGCGTTTATTAAATAACGTTCATTTTTGGTGCGGCGTTTAATTAGTAGGATAGATTTCTTGAATTGTAGCTGCAGTGCAGCCATAGACAACTTCGTTGCTGGCATTGTGACAAATGAATCATGCAGCTAAAAACGCAGGTTTCATTTAGGCTACTACCGCTGACCTCCTTGTCTATTCTTTGTTTGTCTATGAGTGCGGCAACTCCCTTTCTCATTGGCTATCAATTAGGTGTGCGTTGGTAATACAACTGTCTCAAATACAAGTGTTCTACATTGTGTAGAAATCTGAAGCAGCATGCCTACACATTCATACACGTTAGCTTTCAAACAGAAAGCTGTGCAGAAAGTTATGTACATGTGTAATAAATACTGGGGTTAAATTTAACCAATTAATTATCAGTTTTCAGATTTTTTTGGTGCGGCGTTTATTGGAGGGCGGCGTTTATTACACAACGTTCATTTTTGGTGCGGTGTTTATTTGAGGGCGGCATTTATTCGAAGAAATACGGTACTCAACGAATAAAATGAACACTTGTGGTGTTCAATTAACAAACTTCTTATTGGAGGTTAGTTGTGGTAAAAGCTTGAAGGAACTCCTTTATCATCATGCCCAGATGTGTGCATGGTGACTTGGCCTTTGGCTTTTAGGGCCAGACCGTTGGCACACAGTTCAGAGAGCCAGATGCAGCAGCACTAGAGATATAAGGAGAAGGGTGGAGTGCAAAACTGCGCGCCCTTGTGGTGGAGTTGCAGTGCTGCAAGGGGTGCTGGGAGGAGAAGCCAGAGAGTGCACTTCTGGAGGAGTCACCACTGACCCCTGGATCTACAGGAAGGAGAAATGATGTCAGTTGAGCAGTTTCACTAGTTTACTGTCCTCTAAATCTTACAACCCTTAGCCAGTATTTCAGAAGCCCTCCAGTCCTCTAACCCCCACACTTCAGCCATCCCCAGACCAGTCCAGCTAATTCCTGTCCAGCTAATCCCAGACTAACCCTAAATGAGCCCAGACCACCTGAACCCCAATCCAGCTAATCCCAGTCTAGCCCCAGCCTAGTCCACCTCAACCCCAGCCCAGCCCGGCTAATCCCAGTTCAGCCCCAGCCCAGCTCGTCAATTCAAGACCAGACCTCCAGCTCTCCAGCCCCACCCCTCTCACCCCCCAGTTCTCCATCCCCAGCTTGGAGCAGCGGATGTTGATTGGCAGCTGCAGCACCAGCTGGTTGAAGGCTTGTCCCCGCCTCCTGGTCCAGCGGAAGGTTTCCAAGGCAGCCGTAACGGTCATGTTGCTGTACCTCTTGGGGCTCTTCACCAGGAATGGCCAGGTCCTGAAGCAGAAGGGCTGTCATACAGTATGCATCTAATTTACAGTAGAACATTTTCCATTCTTAGTTTTCTGCAACTCAGAAGATGAATGTGGAAGTTAAAACCTACAGGACTCTACAGTGTCTCTCCAGGAACATGGTTGGATAGTAAACCTACAGGAAGGTGTCTCTCCAGGAACATGGTTGGATAGTAAACCTACAGGAAGGTGTCTCTCCAGGAACATGGTTGGATAGTAAACCTACAGGAAGGTGTCTCTCCAGGAACATGGTTGGATAGTAAACCTACAGGAAGGTGTCTCTCCAGGAACATGGTTGGATAGTAAACCTGCAGGAGAGTTAGCTCTCTGGGAGCAGGGCTGGAGAGCTCTGCTCTAACTGATAACTTAACCATCTTGGCATTATGTAGGGCTGTATATCCTAGCAGTGTTACTGAGGTAGCCTGTAGGAAACCATAGAGGTTACTGTAGGAGACCCCAGCACCATGGAGACTACCGAAAACTGCAGCTGCTGGCGGAGCTTACGGCTGGATGTCTCTAACTCCTATGAAGTTCAGCTGTCCCATGATCAGAGGCAGACTCTCACACCGGCTCAGGTTCACTCTGGGATAGTAGAGCAGGTAGGATAGACACATCTCCTCTCTGGTGCTTAGGCCGCCCTAAACACACATACAAATTCACAAACAAATGTAACACCTGTAAGAACACACACACTCACTTGTTGATGTGCCTGGTGGCGCTCGCTAGATAACAAAGCTGTAACCGCAGCTGCAGCCTACTCTGTAACAGCAGCCTTAAGACTTTTACAGAGACCCTCAAGAACTGTACATAACCTGTACATGACCTTGGATGGTGCCCTCCTCCAGCTACCGCAAGCCTCCAAGCTTTGTTTACAGACAGATTGTTCAGCCAAGTCCACACAGGCTCTGACACGTTGGACTGAAAGTATGCCTCTGTCCCTCCCTCCCTCTCTCCCTCCTTCTCTCCCTGCCTTATTCCTTCTCTCCCTACCTGATTCACTCTTTCTCCTCCCTCTCTGCCTGCTTATTTTCTTCCTGGCCTCCCTCCTTCTCTCCCTCCCTGCCTCCCTCCTTCTCTCTCTCTCTCCCTCCCTGCCTCCCTCCTTCTCTACTTCCCTGCCTCCCTCCTTCTCTACCTCCCTGCCTCCCTCCTTCTCTCCCTCCCTGCCTCCCTCATTCTCTACCTCCCTTCCTCCCTGCCTTATTCCTTCTCGCCCTACCTGATTCACTATTTCTCCTCCCTCTCTGCCTGCTTATTTTCTCCCTGGCCTCCCACCCTCCCTCCCTCCCTCCTTCTCTCCCTGCCTAACTCCCTCCCTCCTTCTCTCCCTGCCTAACTCCTTCTCTCCCTTCCTGCCTCCTTCACATCCTGCCTGCCACCTTCCCACGCAACTCTGAAACAATCCACTCTGTTTTCACAGCTATGGTAGGCTGTCTGTGGAGATCAGCCAACTATGTTTTTCTTGTTTGAGTGTCTCCCTAATGAAATGCCGTGTGCCCTTTCATAAAGTAATAATAGTTGTTTTACTGGCCAGACTGACGTTTAATGTAGTTATTAAAACAAACAATACTGTTCTGTACCGACATAAACCAAGCAACAAAGTCACAAATAAAAAGTGACACAGTGACGAGGAAAACTGTGGCTCAGTCGGAGAACAACATGAAAAAATGTGTGTGTGTTTGTCAGTGTTTGTGAGTGTACTTGTGTGTGTGCTCTCACCCAGGTCACATTTCTACGGCCTGCAGTGTTGTACTTGCACTCTGTGATCAAACTGTCTGTCTGAAAGAGAAGCAGATGGATTGGATTGTTGTACTTATTTTCAACCAATGAGAGTACCGTCTGCACAGGTGCCATATACAGGTTAACATGTAGAATACAGGCAGTCAGACAGATGGACAAACATCCAGATAAACAGGTAGATAGATACAGACATAAACACAGCCAGGTTACCCACAGGCAGCACGGGCGTCTCCTCCTCCAACAGCTGGAACTCCTGGAAGTTGAAGTCAAACTCTGCGTCATGTGACAGGGGAGGCAGTTCCTGGTTGTCCCGGAAGTGGCGTGTGGTTATGGCGCGGCCAGCCAGATGGGCATGCATTAGCACAGCAAACACACGCACGCCACCGGGCATCTCCTCACCCAGGGCCTGACACACACACTTCTTCAGGTAAGATCATCACACACTGCTGCAGTGGTTTAAGGGATTTCTATTTCCGATACTGGTTGTTGGATTGACCAGTTTATGGGAGATCTCACCTCTTGCAGACACTGGTTGGTGCAGTGCCCCTGGGAAGTGTAGTCCTCCATGCCAGGTGGCAGCATGTGGTAGAGGCTGACCCACATGCCTGTCTCCAAGACGCCAGCATCAAATTCTCTCAGGGTTGCACTGTGATAGAATCGAAGGCCAGAGCTGTCCTGCAAGCCTTAGGAAAACACACACACACACACATACACAAACACACACACCAACAGCAGGTCATTAAGCGGGGGTAAGGGCTTCAATCAACTTGCCTCCCCAGACTAGATGTCCACAGGAGGTACAACAGGTTCTGAGACACAGACTAGTATAGGGGACTGTAGGTTTCATCTCTGACCAGGCCGGCCCAGGGGGGCTCTACTACCTGAGAGGAGGCCGGGGTTGTCATAGTGAGTCTCCATCAGGACATACACTGGGTCTGTTGCTGTGCCAATGGACAAGCCAACATGAGGAGGGTAGGTGAATCCCTGAAGTATGAAACGGAAAGATCACACACACACATACCGACATGCTCAGAGAAACACAAAGATATTGATTTGTGAAATATTTTGACCAACAAAAAGAAGAACAGGCAGGATACAGGAAGATGGATTGACCAGAAACAGGAAGTAGGCAGGACCTCTCCACCGATGGCCCAGGCAAAGAAGATGGCCTGGCAGGTGTTGAATGAGTCTGGCATGTTGGGGTGGTAGCACTCATGACCATGCTCCAACTCCTCCTCACTCAGATTGCTGTCACACTGATACAACAGGATGTGGTGGACCAGGTTCTCATGACCTGGCTGAATCATGGGCTGCACCTGGGAGGGAGGGGAAGGAAGAGAGGGAGAAGAAAAAAAAGGAATGGGAGAGAGTGCAGATAGGAGGGGAAAAGGGGAGCAGGACAAGAGGAGAGTGGAAGACAGATGAGAAAATACAGACAGTTGGACAAGGAGTGAGACAATAAGAGAGTGAGACAGCTTGACAGGGAGTGAGACAGTTGGAGAGAGTGCGACAGCTGGACAGTCGACAGTTGGCCAGCAGACAGCTGCTTCGCCTGGATAGAAGGGCAACAGTCTCACACAGAGAAGCTTCCGCTAGGATCAGCACATCAATATTTACACATTCCTTTCTGGGCTTTGAACGTTGGAACTCAGACCCAGACTGACGCTGCTGTTCCAGAGATGAAGCCTTCAGAATGATGGTGATGTTCTGGGATGAAGCCTCCAGTCTGACATGTGCTGTCCCAGGTTCCTTCTACTCTCAGGGGGAGAGTAGAGAGAGAGAGAGAGACAGAGAGACAGAGAGAGAGACAGAGACAGAGAGACAGAGAGAGAGAGAGAGAGAGAGAGAGAGAGAGAGAGAGAGAGAGAGAGAGAGAGAGTAAGGGTACTTGCCTGGGTTATGTGGTGTTTGGAGGGTGTTTCTGGTATCCGAAACATCTGGCACCAGTAGGTAGTGTCTCGGGATGGCACTGCCACCTAGGAGAAGTAAATATGACACAACTCTAGTTCTTGAAGGAGCTGATTCCAAAACTCAGTGGTCTTGGATCCACAAGACAAGTACTGAATGTAGCTTCTATCTTCTCGTGAATCATGTCTCACCTGTCTGTTCTTCAGGTCAAAGAACTGTGAACCAGTGGTGCTAGTGTGTGTGGCTGCCGGGGTGAGCAGGCGTAAACTCTTCCTGCCTCTGTTGAGTCCATGGTAGACTGGCCCTGATGGGCCCACATCATCACTGTGGTAGGCCCAGATCACACGCACTGTGCTCTCCTGGACACACACACACAGAACATATTTAAATTGTTTAAATTAAAAGAAATATTTAAACATATAAAAGCCCACATATAAGCCTGTACACACAGGCAAGTACACACATATGCATACACATATGCATCACTGGTATGGTCATGTTACCACTCGTCATACTACTATCACAAATCACAAGTATAAAGTGTGTCATTAGAATTAAGTCTAGTCGTTCAAGTCTGCAGTTGTGTAGCTTGGCACCGTGATGTCCTTGTCCTTGGTGTCACAGGTAAGCAGGTCTCGACTGAACCCCAGCCTAGTGTGAGTGCTGTTCTCCCAGCCTGACTCAAGCCTGTAGCTCTGAAGTTCATCCAGGTGCACCTTCCTGTTAGAGTCTGCATGGTAGTCCTGTACAAGGGGATGACACACAGACACACATGGTAGGTCACACACACACACACACGCAGGGGCGGACTGGCCATCGGGGATAACGGGGGAATCCCCGATGGGCCGAAGGGGTTGGGATGGTCCAAAATACCAGCCCACTTCCATCTCCAACCGGCCCTCTCTGACATCGCTGGCACCTCCAACCTTTTTCCATATTACAAAGCTAGAACACATATAATTTGATCTAAGACCTATAGTAGTCTAAATTCACTGACTGACTTCACACTCATGGTGCCTATTTTTCTGTCTTCTGAAATGTGTTCTTACGGACTTTGGAAGTTCAATGTAAGAAAAGATATCCACCTTATTAATGAACGCCTAAAAATGGGTTCCAAAATCCAAAATAATGTTAAGTGTATGGGTATTTTTCCAAGTAGGCCACTGACTGGTCGACGTGCGATGCATTGAGTGGGCCGCGCGCCGTGTATTGAGTGGGCCGGTCTGACAGTAACTCCCGGGCCACTTTTTCCCTCAGTCCGCCCCTGCACACATGCAACCATACACACACCTGTCTCAGAGTGCAATAATGGAGGTGGTTAAAGTTTGAGACAATATATTGCTGCCTGACTACAATAAGCTCTCAGCCTAGCAGTGATAGTTCCAGGACTGTTCAAATCCTTGCCTGAATTTTTATGAAACGGAAGTGATAATCTTACCTGCAGGTAAGGCGTCCCATCTACGACTCCACCAATTACAATATCTGACGATGCCATAGCGCCGTTGGGAGACAGACCAAATCCAACATATCCGGTGGTTTCCACTTCAACTTCAAAGGAGATCGTTTCTCTGTTAAAACTCCACTTCAGATGGTACTTTCCGTGCGGATCCAACACCGTCGAGTGTTGGAATCCGCTCCCTCGAGACAGCGTTGCGTAAAACCAAAAGCAAACTAGCGTTCTGCAATATTTTGTCGTAAACATTTTTTTGACTGGACGAGGGATAAACGCACCAACTATGAAAGTATCATCCCGCTTGATTGTGTGTTCATTCAATCTGTAAAATAGTTGAAGTAAAAGCGGACGAACAAAGCACGCACACAGTACTTTCTTCTGGCGCTGCTACAGAGAAGAGATTCATCGTCTTCCCAGAACTGTTGGAACTTGTACCACTTCTCTTTGATCCGTAGACACGTCCTGCTGTGGCCTGGACGAGTCTTCTGTACTCACACAGGACGGCGCCATCCTACTGTAACCAATTTACAGATACCCCCTAGGCTATACAGTAGGTAGACGATGCAAATATCACTTTGTCTACAAATCTTTTGTACAGGTGAAAGGCAAGGTGTATGCCATAGAGCAGGCTGCCTACGAGGGTACTACTAACTTTAAGGTGTTATACTTACAGATGAAGTATAAAAGAATTATGTGCAGAAAACAACAGATTGGTTTAAAAACGATTTATTTATACATCATATATTAATTTACAGAATGTATATTTATACATGTGATTGATTTATAGCGTTAAAGGCAGCAGACATATTTTTCTTACAGTGTCCAGTTCAGGATTCTAGTGCATATAATATGGTCATCGTCAATGCATTATAATCATTCCTCATGCACAATAATCCCTATATTATTTTCAGTTGTCTCAGGTTTCATGGCCCCTTTGTGGCACAAGGCTTTGTGTTGTCTGAATGTGGACTGTATAAAGAACAGCTCCTAAACTTAACAACACAACATTGTGTCACTGAATGAGTCAGTTCATCATTAAGAATATGACTCATTCATCTGTCCATACAATGTCTGTTGTCTGTTCAATTCAGAACTAGCAACCTTTTATGTCAATTGTAATAGTATCACAGGCACATGAACAATAGTCTACACACTACAATGTCAACATGACAGTCCCTTATTAAAGATCTAAACACCTGAAGAATGCATAGATATTACAGAGCATCATGGCCATTACTGTTAAGATGGCACTTTGTTAACATGTATATACAGATATAACATATAACCAGTTTAAAAAGTATTCATTTCTATGGTGCAGGTTTGGGATCAAATGTTTATGCAAATGTATATATAAAAAAAGAAACCAATAAATTAGAACAACTTCTGTATGAACAAAAGCTTCATCAGAATATTTCAATCTTTTGGCATTATTTATGTTATTCTCATTTGTGTGACTGTTGTTTTAAATCAATGGATCTGAAACAACATGGTCCCTCAACAGCTGGTACAATCCAAAGTATCAATCAGTCATTAAGTCAGTCTGTCTATCAACTCATCAGTTTGTCTGTATGTCGCTTGTCAGCCAGTTAGTCTGTCTGCGTCTGTGTGCTTGTCAATCTGTCACCCACCAGTCAATTAGCCTTTCAGTCTGTCAATTTGTCAGTTAGGCAGTCATCTTGTTTCTTTAGTTTTTCACTGAAGCCCAGATGATAAGCCCTATTACTACAGCCAGAACCACCAGAACCACTATCAGAATGCACATCTTCTTACGAGATTTACTCTGTGGAAGAACAGATGTCTCAGATTACACAATGCAAATGGAATATGATAACTACTTACATTCTGTCCAATGTTTCTCTTACAACAATGGATAGCTAATCAATGTTTCTTATCCTTAAGATGTTCACTTGGGATTAAGATTGTCATGACTATATTGAACTATTGACCGGATTTTAACCACATGTGATTGTGATTTGGACGATGGGTTGATGTAGCCATATAGCCGGGGTGGTTACCTGGTAATTGGCGGCCTGTGCCAGCTGCTGGGTGGCGCTCTGGACACAGACGTCAGCGGTTTCCACGTTGGCCTCAATGCTGTCTGAGAAGGTTGGCAGCAAGGGGATGTGTGGCAGGAGGGAGTCATTGTGTAAGAAGGCAGGAAACAATTGAGGATGACAAAGGAGGAGACAGGTTAAGAGGAGACGTCATTCGGCGACTCCTGTGCCTGTCTCTTGGGGCTGTGACTGACATGTTTTTGATCTAGCAACACAACAGGACAGCTCTTACCGATCATATCCCCTTGCTCGTGGACCATCATCCCCAAGTCTTTGAAAATGTCGTTAATGTCAGTGATGTCCGACTGTAAAACACCAATCAAAAGATTCGAGTCATTAGAGTCACTGCTTGAGAGAACTCCCTATCATGACTGATGGTAAACAACACTCATCAAGACTTCCCGAGGAGAAAAGTGTGTGAGAATTGACAAACCCAGTGCTGCTAGTTACCCACCTCCAGCTGCCTGATGGCAGACTCTCTCTCCTGAATGAGCTGCAGGTCCTCCACAGTGATGGAGACATCCTGGACCTGGTTCTGGCTCTGGTACTGAGCCTCGCTGGGCACAGGAAAGGGCAGGGGAGACTATACGTTGACATGCAGTAAGTTGTTGCCAGACTAGCCACTGCAGTTCTTATGTGGTCCTTTGATCACAGCATGTCTCAAGAACAGGGCAACATAGGACAGCATTTAAAAGGCAGCATTTAACAGATGTCAAGTACCATATGCAGAGTGACAGCTACCTATAAAAAAATATAAACCTATAGGGTAGATGTGCGTGTGTATATATCTGACCTTTGGAAAGGGTTTCCATTTCCTACATCATCAGCCCCTCCCTATTGGAACAAGTAAGATGAGAAACAGGAGAGACACACAGAGTGACTTTTGAGGATTTCATACTGGCAAAGGGGCTATGGGGCCAGTGGGCTAGCATTGGTATCCGAGTTAGAGTTCAGGGGTGAGAGTATTGCTGGTCCAGCCTGGATTACAACTCACTGATATTCTGGAACTGGCTCGGACTCTAGCAACAAACTCCTTCTCTTTCTCGGCTGCTTGTCTCTGCGTCCGCTGGAAGGCGGCGAGTGCGTCGGAGAAGTCGTTGACCAGGCGATCCTTCAGGAGCTTTCTTTGGCGCTGCACACAAACACTGAAGTTTAGACAATGACTCTCAGTCGCTACATGCCAACTTCAAAACAGCCAACATGGAGTGAGACAACATGTGTGTGCCTAAGAGCGGGCAAAGCACACTGTTTCTTTGTTTACCATAACCGATCGATAAAACATATGTTTGCAATCAACTATTTCCTTTGTTTGACATTTCCAAGACTGTTCAGTAAAATAGGCCTTTGGGTGTTTGTGAGCTGGAACACATGGTGTAAGGTTTAACCAGCTTTAATAGAGACTCAACAGGAATGCATTAATTGCTCTACCATACCACACACCCACACACAGACATACACACGCACACACACACACACAGACATACAGATACCAACACAAACCACAAAACAAACATGCATGCTCAACACACACGTTTCAGCAGGGGTTCATGGTCTGAGGAGGAATGCTAGACCTTTCTTGTCCACATTTGGAAATTCAAACCTCAACACACCAGAGTACAGAAATAAAAAGTTCCCTTTTAGTTTTTCACTGGGTGAAGGAGCAGAGTATGAGATACCAGCTTTGAGTAACAATGTCTGGTAAGGGAACTAAATCTTCCAATGTTACATGACTGCCTGTAGATGCCGACGTTTGCTTGAGAAATGCCAAACATGAAACCAGTTTTCCAGGTACTTTAACTACCATACATTAAGATGGGAAGAAAGCCAACACACCAACCACGTCCGTGATGTAGCTGCCCTGAAAACATGCGATAAAACGGTTAAGGTAAAACAGCTAAACAACACAGTAAGTGTTGACCACTGCACCTGTTCTGTTGTGACGGGTAGGGAACTGAACTCCTTAATGTAGCGGTCAGTGTCTTTGACTAGCTGGTGGACCTGCTGCTTCTTCTGCTGCCTAGACAGGAGAGACACAAAGTGGTGGGGTCAGAGGTCAGGCCTGGATTTAGACTGGGGGGCCGAATTTGGGTTGAATCTTGATGTTTTTCTTTGGAGGGGGGGTGGGGGCTATAGGAGTAAATATTCAAATGCTGGTTAATAATATGTATATGTATCTTTTGAATTACAATAAAACAGTAATATAACAACAGTAGAACCATAGTGGAACCGCAGTAGAACCGCAGTGGAACTCACAGCTGCAGGCGGAGCTCAGGTGAGTCATGGGCCGATCCCACATTATTCACACTCCTCTGGATCTCACCAGCTGGCACAAAAACAAAAAACTGGTGAATCCTATAGGTAAATTATCTGACTATGTCACACTGACATCACGCAGGTTCTAATGCACATGTGGGCTGCAACTAAGTTCGATTATTAGAAGGCTGAATGCCTGTTCTATGCCAGTTAACAGCAGTGACTGAACATTATTTTTGAAAACCTTTCTCCCATCATACATTGTCCCATCATATTTCTTCTTTAAGAGGCACTTTTTGGGACTCTGCTTTAAAGATATGAAATGCAAGTGCTTAAGCACTCGCTCTTTAGCATTGCATTTGTACACTTCAGGTTGCATAGTTGTTATCTTTAATACATGTAAAAACGTCACAAACTGAAGAAGTTGGTTGTTTCCCTGAATGTCAGACGTTGGTATACACACATACTTAGTTGTGTTATCTTCTGGATGTTGGAGCTGATGGTGCCAGCCAGCATGTTAGGGTCTCGAGGGATTCCAGCCTGATAAGACATGATGGATTCATAGGAACTCTTTGTTCCCTCTCTCTCTTTTTCTCTCTGTCACAGACACACAGTTAAGTCAGTCATATCAATGGCATACTCGGACAACACAATGTACAGTCAAAGATAGGCTAATAAAACACAAATGGTATAAGTGGAATCGCCAAATTTGTATTTGGAGTTCTTCAAATAAATGAATTAGTATAATGTAGAATCAAGATAAAACAAAGCACCCTTATGCGACAGTGTGATTGGTAATCTGGCAGGTGTCCTTTGCTTGACGTAGGAAGGCCACACACAACATCCGGAAATAGAATAATACACTTTATTCTATAACGACTATGTGCACAGTATTTTCCTTCGGCAACTTAAAATGTACAAAACACGTTTCTGCTTACATACATGACAATGTCAGCAACCACAACTAATGTTAAAATAACAATTTTGCCTTTATGCTATCAGAGGTGAGAACGTCGTTTCAAGAGCTGCACAACTCGCCAGTTTTCAGTCCAGGAAACTAATAGGCTAGGCACTTCTTAAACGAAGGTACAATGTCACTGAAACAAGTAAGTTGGTCGTTTACCTGAATATTAAACTAGCTTATTACTTTTTGCTTGGTTCGTTTTTAACAACAAATCTATGTGCAGACACTATTAGCTACGTTTACCTTCCGCAGTTGCTGCAAACGGCTCCGCCTTGTCTCTACTTCCTTATGATCGTCCAGTCATATGACAGTGGCAATGCAACGTTAACAGTAACAATAAACCGGTTATAGCCTAGACTACTTATTTCGAAAATGATCAGGAATTGAAATAAAAGAACAAACCAATAAATAACCAATTTCCTATGTTATTGTAAACTGGATAGATCAATGAGGGCAAATGAAAAGGCAGTTTTTGTCAGGTAGCCTACCATATAGAAATGGAACCTTGTTTTAATGTAACCATGGATAAATAAGAGAAGAGCACAACGATCAATTTTTGCAATCCTTGCTACTAGTATCTACAAAATAAGAACGCAACATTTTACATGTTGCTACCATTTTTCATGGTTTTCAGAGTTAAAAAATAAAACGAGTCAATGTCTACAAAAACTGTAGTTCTGTCTTCTGAAATCCAAAGTGTGGGGCCCATGACTGATTTCAATGTTACTGTAAATCAATAAAATACTTTCCAAGCAGGCTACATTTCAGAAACAACCAAGATCCAGATTAAAGAAAAATCTCCCACCCACTTTTTCATTCTCAACAAGTACTACATGTGGTTTTACTGATAGTACCTTTGCCATGTTACAATATTTGGTACCTAAGTAGTTCAGACTGATAATAGACCATGATGACTGCTATGATTGATTTATTGATGTGACTCAGCATAGTAAAATTTAGTCTAGCAGCATTACAGTGGATAGCATCAGTAGCATCCTCAACCTTTATGTGCAAAATAATCCATATGTATTGTATATTTTATACATTATTACATATATACTTCATTGATTGTAAAGTGGTGTTTGCTACCTATCAAACTGGAAACCCTCACTTAATCAATGAGGTTGTATCTCAATATGCTTTTTTGGTGAATAAAACGGTCAAATAAAAATGTGTACAATACAGGTGATCTGTTGATACCAGCTGATATTCTGGCAACAACACTCCAGATCATGTAATAAACACATTTATATCAGATGAGTGTCTATTGAATATTTTCAGAGTTACAATAAGATGAAAACATTTCCTGAACCAGGGGTAGAACAGAGCATAGATGATAGGGTTTAGTGTGGAATTAAAGTAGCCCAACCAAACAAATACCTCAAACACTGCAGTAGGTGTAACAAAGTTAATGTAAGGATCGATAATGGAATAGACAAAGAATGGCATCCAGCAAAATATGAACACACCCACCACTATACCTAGTGTCTTGGCTGCTTTTCGCTCTGAGATCTTTGACACTGTGCCCCTTCCCTCCTTAGGTGCCCCCCCTATTCCGTGACCGGAGTCATCTATCCTCCTGGCATGCATTTTAGCTACCTGGAAGATCTCAGTATACAAACCCACCATGATAGTGACTGGAAAGAAGAAATTCATGATTGAGTCTAAAGCGCCCCACAAAGAGTTGAAAACTATTACGCATTCACCATCACATTTTACATAATCCATGTAGTCCTCTAATCCTGTCATGTAAGCCTTAGAGTAGAGGAGTCCATAGGTGTACAGAGCTGCTATTACCCAGCTGGCTGAGATCATGATCCAGGCCACAGGCATGGTGATGCGGGCTGAGTAGAGCATAGGGTTGCAGACTGCCTCATGGCGGTCAATGGCGATGGAGACCAGGTGGTAGATGGAGACAGAGGTAAAAAACACATCAAAGCTGCAGTGGAGAAGACAGAAACGGTTACCAAAGTACCAGCATCCTTCGACAGCACTGACCGTGCTGAAGGGCATCACAGTTAAACCTACTAACAGGTCAGCCAGGGCTAGAGACATCACCATCATGTTAGTTGGACTATGGAGCTGCTTGAAGTGGGCGATGGAGATGATGACCACAGAGTTGCCCAGGATGGTGATCAGGATTCCCACCAGGAACACCAGGTAGAGAGTTACCTGAGCCCCAGAACTGAACCCTGACCTGGGGCAGGACAGGTTAGAGGCTGGGTAGCACCATTGGTCCTCAGGGCGGTCCATGACCACCTGTAATATAAAGACTTCAAAAGAGTTGATGCAAATGCACTGGTACAATACATCTATTTAAAATATACCAAAGTGTATACTAAATCCCCATTTGTCCAAAAAATCATATAGTACAAACATGACAACCTTATGAACATTATAATTTACAGTAGAAACACAATGAAGGTACAAACACACTTACAGTTCAAATAAGTAAATGTCCCAGATAATCAGTTGAGTGATCTAAAGAGTGCATAAAAAATTATGTGAAGAGAACAATTGCATTTATATCCTTAAACTCACTATGGTACAACCCTCTTCTGTGTTTACTGCATTAACCATAGGCCACATGAAACTGCATACTGCTAATAATTTGCATATGCATGAGGGGGTGTTTGTGTGTTTTACTGTGTGTGTTCCATCCTAAACATATTTAGCAACATGTTTGTCTAAAATAAAAATCTAAATAAAATAAACATATCCACAGCCATGGGCTTCAGTCTGGTACCTACTTACTCTTTCATGTAGTTTTACTGATAGTACATTTGCCATGTTACAATATTTAGTACCTAAGTAGTTCAGACTGATAATAGACCATGATGACTGCTATGATTGATTTATTGCAGTGACTCAGCATAGTAAAAGTTAAGTCTAGCAGTATTACAGTGGATAGCATCAGTAGCATCCTCAACCTTTATGTGCAAAATAATCCATAAGTATTGTATATTTTATATATTATTACATACTTCCTTGATTGTAAAGTGGTGTTTGCTACCTCTCAAACTGGAAACCCTCAAAATGAGGTTGTATCTCAATAGGCTTTCCGGTGAATGAAACGGTCAAATAAAAATGTGTACAATACAGGTGATCTGTTGATACCAGCTGATATTCTGGCAACAACACTCCAGATCACGTAATAAAAACATTTATATCAGATGAGTGTCTGTTGAATATTTTCAGAGTTACAATAAGATGAAAACATTTCCTGAACCAGGGGTAGAACAGAGCATAGATGATAGGGTTTAGTGTGGAATTAAAGTAGCCCAACCAAACAAATACCTCAACCACTGCAGTAGGTGTACCAAAGTTAATGTAAGGATCTATAATGGAATAGACAAAGAAAGGCATCCAGCAAAATATGAACACACCCACCACTATACCTAGTGTCTTGGCTGCTTTTCGCTCTGAGCGCTTTGACACTGTGCCCCTTCCCTCCTTAGGTGCCCCCCCTATTCCGTGACTGGAGTCATCTATCCTCCTGGCATGCATTTTAGCTACCTGGAAGATCTCAGTATACAAACCCACCATGATAGAGACTGGAAAGAAGAAATTCATGATTGTGTCTAAAGCCCCCCACAAAGAGTTGAAAACTATCATACATTCACCATGACATTTTACAGAATCCAGGTAGTCCTCTAATCCTGCCATGTAAGCCTTAGAGTAGAGGAGTCCATAGGTGTACAGAGCTGCTATTACCCAGCTGGCTGAGATCATGATCCAGGCCACAGGCATGGTGATGCGGGCTGAGTAGAACATAGGGTTGCAGACCGCCTCATGGCGGTCGATGGCGATGGAGACCATGTGGTAGATGGAGACAGAGGTAAAAAACACATAAAAGCTGTAGTGGAGGAGACAGAAACGGTTACCATAGTACCAGCATCCTTCGACTGCACGGACCATGCTGAAGGGCATCACAGTTAAACCTAGTAACAGGTCAGCCAGGGCTAGAGACATCACCATCATGTTAGTTGGACTGTGGAGCTGCTTGAAGTGGGTGATGGAGATGATGACCACAGAGTTGCCCAGGATGGTGATCAGGATGCCCACCAGGAACACCAGGTAGAGAGTTACCTGAGCCCCAGAACTGAACACTAATCTGGGGCAGGACAGGTTAGAGGTTGGGTAGCACCACTGGTCCTTAGGACTGTCCATGACAACCTGTGAAATAAATACTTCAAAAGAGTTTACGCAAAGGCACTGGTACAATAAATCTATTTAAAATATACCAAAGTGTATAATAAATCCCCATTTGTCCAAAAAATCATATAGTACAAACATGACAACCTTATGAACATTATAATTTACAGTAGAAACACAATGAAAGTTCAAACTCACTTACAGTTCAAATAAGTAAATGTCCCAGATAATCAGTTGATTGATCTAAAGAGTGCATAACAAATTATGTGAAGAGAACAATTGCATTTATATCCTTAAACTCACTATGGTACAACCCTCTTTTGCGTTTACTGCATTAACCATAGGCCACGTGAAACTGCATACTGCTAATAATTTGCATATGCATGAGGGGGTGTTTGTGTGTTTTACTGTGTGTGTTCCATCCTAAACATATTTAGCAACATGTGTGTCTAAAATAACAATCTCAATAAAATAAACATAGATCCACAGCCATGGGCTTCAATATGGTACCTACAGTGAAACACTTGTGAGCAAATTAACCAAATATTTGTATTAAAACAATTCCTGGCCAAAATATGATATTAGTTATGTTGGTAAATATAATTTCTTACTTTCTGAGAACCTAGAAAAGCTAATGGAATAGTTCTAGAAAGAACATCTACAATTACAAAGTTGATTGTAACAATGAGAGAAAGAAATGTTTCATTAATGTTTCATATGAAAACAAACAAACAAAAATACAGTCCCTGAGCAAGATGATATTTGATAGGGGATTAATTCATGGTGGAATCCCACCATTTGGACACAAGAGGGAGACATAGGCCATGTTTGTGAGCATGCAGGAGCAGTATGCAGGAGCGGTATGCTTCTTGAGGGGTAGCCTGTTGGTGGTACTCTTTTTGTTTCTTTGGTACTGTATTTGGCTGAAATGCTAGCATCACAAATAAACCACTGTAGGTACTGTGCTCTATGAAAAACTATAAGAAAACACAGCTCCTTTTTAAGGTTATCTTACTGTAAACTGCTACAGTTACACATTGTGTAATCTATACACATCTCTAGAAACTGAGAAATTGGACAATGTTCAGGGCTTGATGGTATTTCTGAGCGTTAACATTGCAAAGAGGCCTGTCAGACAAATAGCCTTGAAGACCTGACTGACCCTTCCAAATGGTTGTTCCAGAATTTGGTAATGATGATGATGATGATGAAAAAGGATGGCTTGTACAGAATTGTGTTGCTGGATTTCAGATTTGAATCAAGACGCAATACCCTTTGTAGCCTCAACTTGGAAACATTGTGATGAGATGTGTGGGTATAGTATTTTTACTACTGTCTACTCTTACACACACACACACACACACACACACACACACACACACACACACACACACACACACACGCACACGCACACGCACACACACACACACACACACACACACACACACACACACACACATATAACTGATTAACAAACAGTTTGCAGCATGTTCATTTGTTGTACTTTTGTTATATTGTATACTGTAATCTACAAAGCTGATGCTTGTAGGGACTGTTGAGGATATAGTATAGACCTGTACAGATTATTAATATTTATGTTATTGTAGATCTGTGTATATAAGGTGCAAACAGACACCATACTCAAGATTAATCAGACAGTAATTCTAATTGCAACGTGACTAAGATAGCGCAAAACTCAGCCTCACTGAATCGAAGGAATACTTTGACAAAATAACCTTTTGGTTGAGCTCCACAGACCCTTTAAACTTCAAAACATTGAGTTAAACTTCAAAACATTGTTTGGGGTAGTTATGTCATCCCCTCCCACTAATCTGGAGGAAAAAAAATTGTATTGGGAGTCCTCACAGAGCCAGTACCACAGAGGTCACCATATCTGATGAGCAGCAGGCATCAGAATATTTGACCCCACTGTAACTGCTTGATAAAGGAGTTAAACCTCAAAACATAGTTTTCGGGTAGTTTTGTCATCCCTTCACACTAATCTGGACACGTTTTCTTATTTGGAGTCCTCACGGAGCCAGCACCACGGAGTTCACCGTATCTGACAGCCGTCAGAATATGTGACGCCACTGTAACTGCTTAATAAAGGAGTTAAACTTCAAACGATTGTTTGGGGGTAGTTATGTCATCCCTTCACACTAATCTGGACACGTTTTCTTATTGTGAGTCCTCACAGAGCCATTATCACAGAGGTCACCACATCTGACAAGCAGCAGCCATCAGAATATATGACCCCACTGTAACTGCTTGATAAAGGAGTTAATAACGGAAGTAATTACTGTAACCACCCCAACATTTCCCTCCCTCTCCCTTCAACTCCAACTACTGCCATCAGTGCACGGGCAGAGTGTGCAGAGTGTGTTACCATCAGGATGTGAAGTTTATTTCAGCTAAGGTAGCTACCTACACTACCTCCAACAGAAGAAAATCACTGGAATGAGCTGGTTACTAAAACAGAAATACAATACAACCAAGATCCATAGTGGCCTTGGCTTGCTTCAAACTAAGGAGCTGGGGATGGAGGCTTGCTTCATGAGCATGTGCCATAGAAACAGGATGCCATCTTTAAACAGATATGCTTTGTCTTAATATGTTTTATTATTACTTAACAATAGGTAAATGGACTACACAAACCTACACAGGACTACATAAAGTGAAGTATGCAAACAAAACAGAGCCAGACAGTACAAAATGGATAAAAACAGGACAATAGGCACAGTAAAGAATATTAAGTAGTGAACATTTCCCGATTTCTAATACAACAAAAATGTTCATCAAATAATACATTTGGGAAAACCTTGTCAGTTAGCCACCACCACAGGGAGCTGGTTGTACAATCTGTTAGTCATGTTGGTAGCTAGCCTATAGTGGGTTTGCTAACTTAGGTGGTTTTTATTTTATTTTTTATGTTGTAAGCATTCTATTAAATATAGATTTGTTGGTAAATAGTTTCACCATCGGGCTTTTAAAGTAAGTACCATGACTGGGTGTTTGGATTGACTGATTTACATTCATCAGTTAATAAGCAGGTGAAAGGTTAGATATATTGCAACTCCACCTGTTACCTCATGTTGTTGTGGACAGCATACTGTTGAGATTAGTCTACAATCTGAAAGATAGATGGACTTAATGAGCCAGAAAGGTTGTAGAAATATGCAATGATAAAGGTGTTTGGTGTTTCAGACCAAGGAGAAAAAAAAAGACAGAATTTATACATGAATCAGCTACCGTCATTTGCACAAACACATTTATACTCACAGTTAATCTGACCTGCTAATTGAGAATCTCTTTCAATGAGAACCAAAAAAATTACATGGCTGTTTGAGTTTATCAGCCTCAAGACACCTGATCAAGTAACAAATACATTCATATCAGAAGAGTGTCAATATCTTTAAGTTGACAATAAAATGAACAGATTTCCTGAACCAGGGGTAGAACAGAGCATAAATGATGGGATTTAAAGTGGAGTTAAAGTAGGCTAACCACCAGAACACCTCAAACAACGTCCCAGGTGTAGCAAAATGTATGTACGGCTCTACAATAGCAGCAACGAAGCAGGGCATCCAGCATAAAATAAACCCACCCACCACTACACCCAGCGTCTTGGCTGCTTTGCGCTCCGAGCGTTTCGACACTGCACCCTCGTTAGCCCCCCTTCCAACTCTGTGGATGGTATCTTCTATCCTCCTGGCATGCTTCTTAGCTAAGTTGTAGATGTGTACAATACAGGTGAATCAAACCAGATGATATTCTGGCAACAACACTCCAGATCACGTAATAAACACATTTATATCAGATGAGTGTCTGTTGAATATTTTCAGAGTTACAATAAGATGAAAACATTTCCTGAACCAGGGGTAGAACAGAGCATAGATGATAGGGTTTAGTGTGGAATTAAAGTAGCCCAACCAAGCAAATACCTCAACCACTGCAGTAGGTGTACCAAAGTTAATGTAAGGATCTATGATGGGATAGACAAAGAAAGGCATCCAGCAAAATATGAACACACCCACCACTATACCTAGTGTCTTGGCTGCTTTTCGCTCTGAGCGCTTTGACACTGTGCCCCTTCCCTCCTTAGGTGCCCCCCCTATTCCGTGACCGGAGTCATCTATCCGCCTGGCATGCATTTTAGCTACCTGGAAGATCTCAGTATACAAACCCACCATGATAGAGACTGGAAAGAAGAAATTCATGATTGTGTCTAAAGCCCCCCACAAAGAGTTGAAAACTATCATACATTCACCATGACATTTTACAGAATCCAGGTAGTCCTCTAATCCTGCCATGTAAGCCTTAGAGTAGAGGAGTCCATAGGTGTACAGAGCTGCTATTACCCAGCTGGCTGAGATCATGATCCAGGCCACAGGCATGGTGATGCGGGCTGAGTAGAGCATAGGGTTGCAGACTGCCTCATGGCGGTCAATGGCGATGGAGACCAGGTGGTAGATGGAGACAGAGGTAAAAAACACATAAAAGCTGCAGTGGAGAAGACAGAAACGGTTACCATAGTACCAGCATCCTTCGACAGCACTGACCGTGCTGAACGGCATCACAGTTAAACCTAGTAACAGGTCAGCCAGGGCTAGAGACATCACCATCATGTTAGTTGGACTATGGAGCTGCTTGAAGTGGGTGATGGAGATGATGACCACAGAGTTGCCCAGGATGGTGATCAGGATTCCCACCAGGAACACCAGGTAGAGAGTTACCTGAGCCCCAGAACTGAACACTAATCTGGGGCAGGACAGGTTAGAGGTTGGGTAGCACCACTGGTCCTTAGGACTGTCCATGACAACCTGTGAAATAAATACTTCAAAAGAGTTTACGCAAAGGCACTGGTACAATACATCTATTTAAAATATATCAAAGTGTATAATAAATCCCCATTTGTCCAAAAAATCATATAGTACAAACATGACAACCTTATGAACATTATAATTTACAGTAGAAACACAATGAAGGTTCAAACTCACTTACAGTTCAAATAAGTAAATGTCCCAGATAATCAGTTGATTGATCTAAAGAGTGCATAACAAATTATGTGAAGAGAACAATTGCATTTATATCCTTAAACTCACTATGGTACAACCCTCTTTTGCGTTTACTGCATTAACCATAGGCCACGTGAAACTGCATACTGCTAATAATTTGCATATGCATGAGGGGGTGTTTGTGTGTTTTACTGTGTGTGTTCCATCCTAAACATATTTAGCAACATGTGTGTTTAAAATAACAATCTCAATAAAATAAACATAGATCCACAGCCATGGGCTTCAATCTGGTACCTACAGTGAAACACTTGTGAGCAAATTAACCAAATATTTGTATTAAAACAATTCCTGGCCAAAATATGATATTAGTTATGTTGGTAAATATAATTTCTTACTTTCTGAGAACCTAGAAAAGCTAATGGAATAGTTCTAGAAAGAACATCTACAATTACAAAGTTGATTGTAACAATGAGAGAAAGAAATGTTTCATTAATGTTTCATATGAAAACAAACAAACAAAAATACAGTCCCTGAGCAAGATGATATTTGATAGGGGATTAATTCATGGTGGAATCCCACCATTTGGACACAAGAGAGAGACATAGGCCATGTTTGGAAGTGTGAGCGTGCAGGAGCAGTATGCAGGAGCGGTATGCTTCTTGAGGGGTAGCCTGTTGGTGGTACTCTTTTTGTTTCTTTGGTACTGTATTTGGCTGAAATGCTAGCTTCACAAATAAACCACTGTAGGTACTGTGCTCTATGAAAAACTATTTAAAAAAACACAGCTCCTTTTTAAGGTTATCTTACTGTAAACTGCTACAGTTACAAATTGTGTAATCTATACACATCTCTAGAAACTGAGAAATTGGACAATGTTCAGGGCTTGATGGTATTTCTGAGCGTTAACATTGCAAAGAGGCCTGTCAGACAAATAGCCTTGAAGACCTGACTGACCCTTCCAAATGGTTGTTCCAGAATTTGGTAATGATGATGATGATGATGAAAAAGGATGGCTTGTACAGAATTGTGTTGTTGGATTTCAGATTTGAATCAAGACGCAATACCCTTTGTAGCCTCAACTTGGAAACATTGTAATGAGATGTGTGGGTATAGTATTTTTACTACTGTCTACTCTTACACACACACACACACACACACACACACACACACACACACACACACACACACACACACACACACACACACACACACACACACATACATTTAACTGATTAACAAACAGTTTGCAGCATGTTCATTTGTTGTACCTTTGTTATATTGTATACTGTAATCTACAAAGCTGATGCTTGTAGGGACTGTTGAGGATATAGTATAGACCTGTACAGATTATTAATATTTATGTTATTGTAGATCTGTGTATATAAGGTGCAAACAGACACCGTACTCAAGATTAATCAGACAGTAATTCTAATTGCAACGTGAATAAGATAGCGCATTCTATTAAATATAGATTTGTTGGTAAATAGTTTCACCATCGGGCTCTTAAAGGAAGTACCATGACTGGGCGTTTGGATTGACTGATTTACATTCATCAGTTAATAAGCAGGTGAAAGGTTAGATTTATCGCAACTCCACCTGTTACCTCATGCTGTTGTGGACAGCATACTGTTGAGGTTAGTGTACAATCTGACAGATAGATGGACTTAATGAGCCAGAAAGGTTGTAGAAAGATGCAATGATAAAGGTGTTTGGTGTTTCAGACCAAGGAGAAAAAAAAGACAGAATTTATACATGAATCAGCTACCGTCATTTGCACAAACACATTTATACTCACAGTTAATCTGACCTGCTAATTGAGAATCTCTTTCAATGAGAACAAAAACAATTACATGGCTGTTTGAGTTTATCAGCCTCAAGACACCTGATCAAGTAACAAATACATTCATATCAGAAGAGTGTCTGGTGAATATCTTTAAGGTGACAATACGATTAACAGATTTCCTGAACCAGGGGTAGAACAGAGCATAAATGATGGGATTTAAAGTGGAGTTAAAGTAGGCTAACCACCAGAACACCTCAAACAACGTCCCAGGTGTAGCAAAATGTATGTACGGCTCTACAATAGCAGCAACGAAGCAGGGCATCCAGCATAAAATAAACCCACCCACCACTACACCCAGCGTCTTGGCTGCTTTGCGCTCCGAGCGTTTCGACACTGCACCCTCGTTAGCCCCCCTTCCAACTCTGTGGATGGTATCTTCTATCCTCCTGGCATGCTTCTTAGCTACGTGGTAGATCTCAGTATACAAACCCACCATGACACACACAGGGAAGAATAAAACTATGATTGTGCTCAGGGTCCCCCACAAGGTGTTGAAAACTATCATGCATTCACCATGACAGTTTACAGAATCCAGAGTCTTCTAATCCTGTTATATAAGCCTTAGAGTAGAAGAGTCCATAGGTGTACAGAGCTGCTATTACCCAGCTGGCTGAGATCATGAAAGAGGCCACAGGCATGGTGATGTGGACTGAGTAGAGCATAGGGTTGCAGACTGCCTCATGGCGATCAATAGAAATTGAGACCAGGTGGTAGATGGAGACAGAAGAGAGAAACATGTCAAAGCTGGAGTGGATGAGGCAGAAAGCGTCGCCATAGTACCAGCAGCCCTGTACAGTCCTCATCATGCTAAAGGGCATCACAATTAAACCTAGTAACAGTTCCGCCAGAGCTAGAGACATCACCATCATGTTGGTTGGACTGTGGAGCTGCTTGAAGTGGGTGATGGAGATGATGACCACAGAGTTGCCCAGGATGGTGACCAGGATTCCCACCAGGAACACCAGGTAGAGAGTTACCTGAGCCCCAGAACTGAACCCTGACCTGGGGCAGGACAGGTTAGAGACTGGGTAGCACCACTGGTCCTCAGGGCTGTCCATGACCACCTGTAATATAAAGACTTCAAAAGATTAGACACAAAAGCACCGGTACAATACATCTATTTAAAATATGCCATCCCCATTAGTCCAAAATATATTATAGTACATATATGATACATTTATAAACATTATGATTTACTGTAGTAATGCAATAATGGTACAAACAGATATACAAAACAAATGAGTCCCAGCTGAGTCCAAAAGAATCAGTTGATTGATGCATGAAAAATGAAGAGTGAAGAGAACAATTACTTTCATGTCCTTGATCTCACTGTAGGCACAACCCCCTTCTGCGTTTACTGCGCTCACCATAGGCCACATTCATCTGCATACTGCTAATAATGTAGGGTGTGTGTGTGTGTGTTAGTGTGTGCCATTCTAAGCATTTTTTTTTTTTACTTTTGTGCCTAAAATTACATTTACATTTAGTCATTTAGCAGACGCTCTTATCCAGAGCGACTTACAGCACATACAAAATCAAATGGAGCTCCACATCCATGGGCATTATTCTGGTACCTACAATGTAACAACTGTGAGCCAAATATAATAATACAAATACTGAACCAAATATTTTTATAAAATCACTTCCTGGCCAAAATGTAAAATTAGTTGAAAAGTTTATAAATTATATTTCTTACTTTATGAGAACCCATTGGAATACTTCTGCAACATTTACAGTTCTAAAGTTGATTATAAAACAAGAATAAAAACAAGTTTCCATAATGGTTTCATAAAATTTAAATAATTAAACCAAATATACTTTTCCTCTGTAAGATATTTATTGACAGGAAATTAATTTACAATGGACATGATAGGGAGACATATGGACATGATAGGGAGACATATGGACATGATAGTTAGACATATGGACATGATAGGGAGACATATGGACATGATAGTTAGACATATGGACATGATAGTTAGACATATGGACATGATAGGGAGACATATGGACATGATAGTCAGACATATGGACATGATAGTCAGACATATGGCATTTGGACATGAGAAGGAGATGTTTGTCATGTTTGTCATGTTTGTCATGTTTGGAAGTGTGACACAGAGGAGCAGTTTGCCAGAGCAGTATGCTTCTTGAAGTCTAGGTTTAACTGTTGTTTGGAATCACCAGAAAGCTGAGAGGGTGTATGTACAGTATGTGGAGTTGGCTGTAAAATGCTAGCATCACAAATAAACTACTTTCAGTATTGAACTCACGTAAAAAAACAAGGCAACTCTTTGTCGGTTAGTCTGTTCTGCTGCAGATACATTTACATTTAGTCATTTAGCAGACGCTCTTATCCAGAGCGACTTAAAGTAAGTACAGGGACATTCCCCCTGAGGCAAGTAGGGTGAAGTAACTTGCCCAAGGACACAACGTCATTTGGCACAGCCTGAATCGAACCGATAACCTTCAGATTACTAGCCCGACTCCCTTACCGCTCAGCCACCTGACTCCCTATACAGATACAGATCTCTAATCTCTAAACACCCCAAGAAACTGAGTCCCTGTTGTGACGAAATGCATTTGAGCTTTGCAATTAAAAAACTTGCTTGCATAGGTAAATTATTCCCACCAAATAAATAATAATAAAATAATTCAGCCATATGCATGAGATATTACGCCTTCAGGGCTTTCATACAATACATCTCTATGATAAATGTCATGGTAAGACAAAAAATGGCATGTGCAAAATTGTGTTCATAGGATTCATATTTTAATCAAGACACAATACTCTTTGCAGTCTCAACTCAGAAACATTGTAAGGAGATGTTTTTTTTGTTTTTTTTTACTTCTGCCTTCTCCTGCAGCAACAAACACGCACACACACACTTTTCTCTTTCTCTCATGCACACACAAACATGCATCTGCATGCAACTCATCTCATGCATAACTCATCAGCATGTGATTCATTTGCCCTGATATGACTGGACGGAAACCAAGAATTCAGAAGAGGGGTGTGCCTCCAGGAATATCTAGAACATAAATGTTATTGTTCTACACACTCTTCATCATGATCAGATGACGTTGGTCTTTCTTTTACAAGGGTGTTTCGTGTTTACCTTTGTCATATGTATACTGTAATCTATAATGTTGATTATTGTATGGACTGTTGGGGATAATGGTATTGACTTTTGACTGTACTGATTTTTTGTTGCTGTTAGTATTATAGATGTATGTATGTATATTTCACATGATTTAAAGTCTTTAGAGTTTTCTCTTGGCCATGGCCAGTTCTGAGGACCAGTGGTGCTACCCAAACTCGAACTTGTCCTGCCCCAGATTAGTGTTCAGTTTTGGGGCTGAGGTAACTCTCTACCTGGTGTTCCTGGTGTGCATCCTGGTCACCATCCTGGGCAACTCTGTGGTCATCATCTCCATCGCCCACTTTAAGCAGCTCCACAGTCCAACCAACATGATGGTGATGTCTCTAGCTCTGGCTGACCTGTTACTAGGTTTAACTGTGATGCCCTTCAGCATGATGAGGACTGTTGAGGGATGTTGGTACTATGGCGACTCTTTCTGTCTCCTCCACTCCAGCTTTGACATGTTCCTCTCAACTGTCTCCATCTTCCACCTGGTCTCCATCGCCATCGATCGCCATGAGGCAATCTGCAACCCTATGCTCTACTCAGCCCGCATCACCATGCCTGTGGCCTGGATCATGATCTCAGCCAGCTGGGTAATAGCAGCTCTGTACTCCTCCTGCCTGCTCTACTCCAAGGCTAACATGGCTGGACTAGAGGACTTCCTGGAGTCTATTAAATGTCTGGGTGGTTGTTACTTATTGTTTAACTCTCTGTGGGGGACATTGAACTCAATCATAACTTTTTTCTTCCCTGTATGCATAATGGTTGGTTTGTATACTGAGATCTTCCAGGTAGCTAAGAAGCATGCCAGGAGGATAGAGGATGGCAGTCATGGAGTGGGGGTAAATCTTAACCAGGGAAGGGAGAGGGGGGGAGTGTCGAAGCGCTCAGAGCGGAAAGCAGCCAAGACACTAGGAATAGTGGTGAGTGTGTTTATATTCTGCTGGATGCCATTCTTTGTTGACTCCCTTATAGATCCCTACATTGGTTTTGCTACACCTGGGAAACTGTTTGAGATGTTTGTTTGGTTTGGTTACTTTAACTCCACTCTAAACCCTATAATCTATGCTCTGTTCTACCCCTGGTTCAGGAAATGTGTTCATCTCATTGTCACCTTGAAGATATTCATGAGACATTCAACTGACATGAATGTGTTTGGTCATTAGTTAGGTGTATAGTGGCCATCGTGTCTTCTGGTTTTGTACAACCCTGCATGTAATGTGTTCTCTGTCTATCTCGCTAAAGAAGGTTTATTAAGACCTCAGCCAATTAACCTGTGTCGATAATAAAAGAGAAGTGTGTGTCTTTTCGGCCTGAGTCACCAAGCTAAATCTTCACTACCTCTGCTTGATTATTTTCCTCCTTTACAGTCCTCCCTCCTGCCCCTCCTCATAGAGCCAAGGAGGCTCCTGTTTCACATGTTGGCTAAGCATGCTGCTGATCTTACATACTGTAATACTGTAAGAATTCCTGTTACCTTTTACTTCCTGAGCTACTACAGTTAAATGTAAATAAAGCCTTTTAACAGGCTGTCATAGTAGTATCATACATATTTGTACAACATTTCTGAATAAATAATAAATCAACTACTTGACTAAATGTATCATTGGAGTTGTTAGAATATGTTTTTCCCTGGTCTTAATAGAAGCTGACTTTCAGCAGTTGTGCTAAGCTTGCTAACTTAAACTTTCATTGAACAGCACGCCCCCAAATATTAATAATAACCATGAATTCATGTGAATCACACAAATAAATAAAAATCTGTTCAGAAGGAACACTACCTACAAAACACTGTGAAGTTTTACAGTTAGCTTGTAAGGCCCTGTATTGCATATAATGACATCCAAACAACTAGCCCAGTAATTGCACCCCTCTTGAGGTGATGTCAAGGCACTGCATTGTCAAACATTAAAACCTCCAACTAACAGGTGTGTGCAGGGATGGACTGGGACATAGACTTGTGCCCCAGTATTTCACTGGAATGCCCCTCTTTTACCATCCTGGGTATAACCTAAACTGCACCATCTCAACCCTCCAACTAAGGCACAACATATACCAAAAGTATTGGGAGCGACATACATTTTGTGTTTGTAAAGCTTGCTAGGCCTTGGCATAAAATGACTGCTAACATCATTTCAGTAAGTCATATCATCAGCACAGGGAAAAGTGTGAACTAGTTCTAGCCAGGTGAAATCACTCTATCATTCTGATTGGATTTTAAGAGCAGATTGACTGCTGTAAAAGAGGGGACTATGTGCATATATTGAAAATGTTAACCCCAACAAAGCTTAAAAAATGAATGTATTAACAATAAGTTAATTTTAAAATTAGCTTATTGTATTCCAGTATTCTATAGAAACATGTGAAAGCATTTTCCTCAAATACAGCTCCAGGAATCTGTGCATGTGTGTGTGTTTCACCGACATCACTGACTGCATCAAGGGCACTGTGCACTAGTGAGATGTATGTCATGAACACACAAAATTCCTTTAAAAGTAAATTCCTTTGTTTAAAGGAATACTTCTTAGGAATGTATTTATTTGACTTTTCCATGTAGGACATGTTTTGTCCCTTATCTAAAAAATCAGTGAGTTGCATGTCTTAATGTTGGACAATATTGTGCTATGAGATCACCTCAAGAATACAGGGCTAGTTGTTTTTAGGATGTCATATGTGTTAAGCGGGGCCTTATAAGCTAATTGTGATGCTCCGCATTGTTTTATAGATAGGGAAAAGTAGAGTAAGATGTCAGTGACATGCACACATTTCTGGAATGATAGATATTGCAGTACCTGTGATGTAGTTTTGGTACCTACATTTCTCTAATCACAATTAAAAGTAAGTACTTGTTAACCTACAAATAATCTAGTTACTTATGCACCTTATAAAAGTCATGAATGAGTTTCTTGTTCTTTCAACAAATTGCCAATACTCTGGTACATTCATGCAAATTATTATGTAGCCTACAATTGTCTGCTTTTTCCTACATTATCAATTGCTTATGTCACGTTGATCAAAATGTATTATAAATGTTCTCTGTTAAATTGTCTTACCCCAAACATATTTAGTTCATTACAAAGTGATTAAATGCATGGTTGAGCCAGCTGTCATAATTGACAGCTGGTAATTTGTGGTTTAATAATTTTCTAAAAGTATTTGGGGCAAAATTCCCAGGGGAGATATATGTAATATATACACATTATAACTGGCATTGTTTATGTTTATAGTTCCCAATTTCATTTCAAATAGGGTAGCAGATGTGATCCTTCATGTTAATCCTGTTCTCTTTTTAGTATTTTGTCCACTTCCAAAATCCATTCTACTTCCATAAAAAAATAAGTAGGCTAATCTCTTAAAGTGAGTCCATGTTATGTTTTTTTGCCACAACATTTTCCTGTTAGGAGTATGTGGTAGGCCTACATGTCAAATGGACAGCTACTGTAGCTAACTTTCTATCAACACGTAAGTGTAGGTACGTTTAACTGTGTATTATGCAGTATAAGATAAACTGTAAGTCAAAAGATTATACTTTTCTTTCACAACTTTGTTACATTTAATTGCAGCAGCACAGCAGAAAGGTTTAAGGAAGTCTTGATAAGCAGCAGGCTTAGCCAATACGTGCTACGGTAAAATATACTCTTTTGCTCTCTGAAGGAGGGGCAGAATGAAGGACTTTAGAGGAGGGATGGGCTGTAATTAATTAGAGGTAGTGAGGATTTAGCTTGGTGTTTAAGGCCAAGGGGAGAAACAAATAGAAAAGCACACACACATACCACCTTTACCTGATAATACCTACATGCTGGTGTTCTGAGGTTCTGATTAATCTATTTTAACAAGCCAAACAGTGAACACATCACAACCATGTTGTTTAGTTAAAATACCAGCAGACATGCTGGCCTAAAAAACCTCCAGATCAATGACCAAACACGTTCATATCAGATGAGTGACTTATGAATATCTTCAGGGTGACAGTTAGATGAACACATTTCCTGAACCAGGGGTAGAATAGAGCATAGATTATAGGGTTTAGAGTGGAGTTAAAGTAACCAAACCAAACAAAAACCTCAAACAGTTTCCCAGGTGTAGCAAAGCCAATGTAGGGATCTATAAGGGAGTCAACAAAGAATGGCATCCAGCAGAATATAAACACACTCACCACTATTCCTAGTGTCTTGGCTGCTTTTCGCTCTGAGCGCTTCGACACTCCCCCCCTCTCCCTTCCCTGGTTAAGATTTACCCCCACTCCATGACTGCCATCCTCTATCCTCCTGGCATGCTTCTTAGCTACCTGGAAGATCTCAGTATACAAACCCACCATGATGCATACAGGGAAGAAAAAAACTATGACTGAGTTTAGTGTCCCCCACAGAGAGTTAAACAATAAGTAACAACCACCCAGACATTTGATAGACTCCAGGAAGTCCTCTAGTCCAGCCATGTTAGCCTTGGAGTAGAGCAGGCAGGAGGAGTACAGAGCTGCTATTACCCAGCTGGCTGAGATCATGATCCAGGCCACAGGCATGGTGATGCGGGCTGAGTAGAGCATCGGTTTACAGATTGCCTCATGGCGATCAATAGCGATGGAGACCAGGTGGAAGATGGAGACAGAAGAGAGAAACATGTCAAAGCTGGAGTGGATGAGGCAGAAAGTGTTGCCATAGTACCAGCAGCCCTGTACAGTCCTCATCATGCTAAAGGGCATCACAGTTAAACCTAGTAACAGGTCAGCCAGAGCTAGAGACATCACCATCATGTTGGTTGGACTGTGGAGCTGCTTGAAATGGGCGATGGAGATGATGACTACAAAGTTACCCAGGATGGTCACCAAGATGCCCACCAGGAACACCAGGTAGAGAGCTACCTGAGCCCCAGAACTGAACACTAATCTGGGGCAGGACAGGTTAGAGGCTGGGTAGCACCACTGGTCCTCAGGGCGGTCCATGGCCAGAGACACAGTATCTGGAAACTAAAGGCTTTAAATTATTTGATATATGCACATAAATGCACATCTACTGGAACTTTGCAGAATAACACATACACCATTCCTAGTAAGCAATACACTACAAACCATATAACATAAGCAATTATTCAAATGAGCTTTAAGAGCATATTGTCAACTTACACACTTAGCAAATACACGCACACACCACTGGAAGTTAGACATTCAAGATACTGTGATCATTGGATTGAATGGATTAAGTGAAGAGAACAATAACATTTATATTCTTGATATGGCCTCAGGAACACCCCTCTGCCAGCTTCTCCTCCAGTCACAACAGGCCTCATGTATCACATGCTGGATACTGTAATGTATGTTCATTAATGAGCTGCACATGCAGGTGTGTGTTTGTGTTGCATAGAGAAGGAGAAAAACACAATTTTAGATGTCTGTTGTCCCCTTAATTTGAATTATTCATTAATCCTCTACCTATATGCAGGGGATTCTAATTTGAATGTACAATGTTCAGTTGAACTAATTGAATAACCATGACGCTCAAACTTAGCATTATAAACACTGGTTGAAAGACAATAATGATTATGTTCAAGATCTCCCCACGGATTATTGACAATGAAAGTACAGCCACCCCAGCAAATGACTGCAGAAAGTCCTTTATTCCGTCAAAAGTATTGGAGTAGATGGAGGCCATAGGAGTACAGATATCCTAATATCCAGTTGGTGGAGATCATGACCCAGGCTACAGGCATGGTGATGTGAGCTGAGTACAGCATAGGGTAGAAGATGGAGACGGAGGTGAGGAACATGTCTACGCTGGAGTGGAGGTTACAGAAAGTGTTGCCATAGTACCAGCAGCCCTGTATAGTCCGGAACATACTGAAGGGCATCACAGTTAAGCTAACACGTCAGCCAGGGCTAACAACATCCCCATCATGTTTTTCTCTGCCATTCCAAGAGTGGATCTTTCATGTTGAGTGAATACTTGACCAGGATATTCAGCGAATTGTTAGGCTATTTCATTAGAAATAGGCAAATATACAATATAATGCACATTCTGTCTAACTAGAACTACCAACCAGCCATGGTGTAGTTGTTAATTGGTGTGGAGCTTTGAGGCACACTCAACACACACTTTTTCTGAACACTACCCACTAGCTGAAGTTATCATGGTATACTAAAGAGAGCGATAGCCGCAATGGGCACAATACTGTCAGCATCATCTATGGTTACGTATCTACTAAACAGCATCTTAACCAAGGTTGAAACAACTCTAGTTCAATCATATTGTGACATACCAAGGTGAAATTGTACATGGTACTTCAGAGTGATGTCATCTTGAACCCTATTAGGTTTGAAAAAAAATCATTCAAAATTACATTTGATTTAGTGACGCAAACATATGGAGACTATGTGTACATTTACATAAATATACACCCCTTTCAGCCATTTTGTATTTGATTCAATTATCTTAAGTAACGTTTTTAAATACATAAATGATACATATCTGTACAAAATTTCAAGTCGATTAGAGCTTTGGTTCAAGAAAAGAGGAATTTATAAGGTTTTCCAAAATTATCACTGTACAGGGAAATCCATCATGGCGGACTTTGTGGGTCCTTGAGGCTTTTTTGTTCCTCATGAAATATGAGGCATGCACATGCATCCATAACTTTGACAATTTGACTTTTTGACTTTTACCAACAATTACAATCCTAATAATCCCATACCTACCATGGACTATTCTGATTTCAGACCTGTCCACCCTATGCATACATATGTATTGGTATTACATTTATGCTATTAAATGTAAATAATGCTGGAGTAGAAGGGAAGAAACGTATGCAGGGGGAGAGCATGTCATGGGAGGCCTTGTTTTCCATTTGATGTAAGTGCAATGCACTCCCTGCTAACACTGACTAGGAAAGTGTTACATGCCTGAAACTTACTGTGGTTACTCATACTAGTGCCCTCAGTGTACAGTAAAAATCATTTGATGTTGGGATATACAAAACAGACAATAGAGGGGGGTGCATTTCATGACAGGCTTGTTGTATTCCTTCTTGCCATGAAATGCACCCCCTGCTAACTCTGACTAGGAAAGTGTTACATGCCTGAAACTTACTGTGCTTACTCATACTAGTGCCCTCAGTGAACAGTAAGAATCATTTGATGCTGGGATATACAGAACAGACAATAGAGGGGGTGCATTTCATGGCAGGCTTAATGCACCCCCTGCTAACTCTGACTAGGAAAGTGTCACATGCCTGAAACTTACTATGGTTACTCATACTAGTGCCCTCAGTGCACAGTAAGAATCACTTGATGCTGGGATATACAGAACAGACAATAGAGGGGGGTGCATTTCACGAGAGGCTTGTTGTATTCCTTCTTGCCATGAAATGAACCCCCTGCTAACTCTGACTAAGAAAGTGTCACATGCCTAAAACTTACTGTGGTTACTCATACTAGTGCCCTCAGTGTACAGTAAGAACCATTTGATGCTGGGATATAGAGAACAGACAATAGAGGGGGGTGTATTTCACGACAGGCTTGTTGTATTCCTTCTTGCCATGAAATGCACCCCATGCTAACTCTGACTAGGAAAGTGTCACATGCCTGAAACTTCCTGTGGTTACTCATACTAGTGCCCTCAGTGTACAGTAAGAATAATTTGATGCTGGGATATACAGAACAGACAATAGAGGGGGTGCATTTCATGGCAGGCTTAATGCACCCCCGTGCTAACACTGACTAGGAAAGTGTTACATGCCTGAAACTTACTGTGCTTACTCATACTAGTGCCCTCAGTGTACAGTAAGAATAATTTGATGCTGGGATATATAGAACAGACAATAGAGGGGGGTGCACTGTATGTCTCTGAAACCTTAGCCAAATAAGTATACACCACATACTACTAATAGTATAAATGACCAAAACAACAAAGGGACAAACACATAGCCATCACACTCACATGACAAAGACAAGATTATAGATCAATCAATCCATGAAATAAGAATGATAGACTCAAGATGACAATAACATTTATATTCTTGATTTTCCTGGAGATACGCCCCTCTACTGGATTCCCCTCCAGTCACAACAGACCACATGCATCACGTGCTGCATGCTATACCCACTTTATTGCTGAGTTGCATACATGTGCGTGTTTGTAAGTGTATGTGTGTATTGCTCTAGAGAAGGCCTTACAAGCAACAAGTTAGGCAGGCTTTACTTCAAACATTCTGCGTTGGTATGGTTTATGCTGGTCTTGGTACTGGAAGGTTTTGGGTAATGTTGGATTGCATTGGATATCCAAACTGGCATTTTTTGGATCATTTTAGTTTATTTGCGGTTATAAGTCTGACCCAACTTTCCTCATTACCTTATTCTATTGCTAACATTAGATCCTGCTGACATGAATTCTGAATTCTTGATGAATAAGAATAAACAAGAATGGGACTTGTTGTAGGCAGAACAGAAAAATATGTAACAGCTAATGTGGCCCTTACACGCAGTACACCTGTTTATAATCATACAGGTAATGATTGAGGTTAATAAAAATCTATTTTAACAATAGCGACCGAGAACACATAACATGTTGGTTTGTTGAGGTTGTAAAAGCGGGCGCACAGGCCACAAGGAGTGTCTGTTGAATATATTCAGGGTGACAATGAGATGAAGACAATTCCTGAACCAAGTTACATGTAGAGTAGGCTAACCACTATAGCTCTTCACACAGTTTTCCAGTTGTGGTAAAACTAGTGCAAGGCTCTATGACAGCATTGTCCCTTTGATGCGCATCATGGGTCAACGTAACCCAACTCAGTTTTTCTTTCTATATCTTTGCCAAATTTTCTATTATCATTCATTGACCACAGAGTGGCCCAGGATTATTACCCTCCACCTCCTTCCAGCACATCACGACTTTACAATCTGAGTGCTGCACTGCCCAGCATAGACTTTGCACATTTGCACTTATTATAACCACCTTGCAACTGCCTACCCTCACTGTTTCATTACATTGGTCAGTGAGTATTGTGTATATATTTTTTATATTTGTTATTATTATTATTATCATCTGATCTTTTATCTTTTATTGTTAATATTGTCCGCTACTATCTATTTGATTATTAAAAACTGCACTGTTGTAGGTTGCTCAGCGGCACAAAGCTTTTCATTGTACTTGTATACTTGTGTATCCTGTACATATGACAATAAACTTGAATTGAATTGAAAAAAGGATGGTGACCATGAAGCCCCCCAGAAGCAACCAGGTAGAGAGTTACCTGAGCCCCAGAACTGAACACTGCTGTATGAACTCCAACAACAAGAGGCATAGGCTTTAGACAGATTTAATGGAATAGTTTATTTATTTATCTTTCACATAGTTGACATTTGATTGCAGTAGCACAGCAGGGAAACTGTTTCAAATAAGTCTTACGGGATATTTGTATCAAATTAAATCCATATTATACATACTTAGCTTACAGTACATGTGCAAAGAGAAGGCTGGAAAACTGTATCACAACTCCCTCTGTTACCTCATGTTTCTGTTGATCCTGCTGAGTTACTCTAAGACCGAACTGATGAATAAACAAAAAAGGACCACAGAAGTTTGACAGGAAATGTATGATGCTGTTTGGGGTTGTAGGCTGAGAGGGAAAATATGGAACAGCTTATGCGACACACTCACTAAACGACATCTGTTTAAACTTAATTGTTAAGCTGACACACTGGCAACAATAATGACATGTCAAGTGACAAACACATTCATATCAGATGAGTGTCTGGTGAATATCTCCATGGTAACAATGGCATTAATGCATTTCCTGAACCAGGGGTAGAACATAGCATAGATAATAGGGTTTAAAGTGGAGTTAAAGTAGCCTAACCACACAAACACCTCAAATAAAATAGCAGGTGTACTAAAGTTAGTGTAAGGGTCTATGGTGGAGTTTACAAAGAATGGCATCCAGCAGAATATAAAAACTCCCACCACTATACCTAGTGTCTTGGCTGCTTTGCGCTCTGAGCGTTTCGACATTGCCCCCCTCCTCTCTCCCTCATTAAGTTTCCTCACCCCTCCATGGCTACCGTCTTCTATCCTCCTGGCATGCTCCTTAGCTACCTGGAAAATCTCAGCATATAAACCCATCATGATAGACACAGGAAAGAAAAAGGATATCAGTGTGTCTAATGCACCCCACAGATGGTTGAACAATAAGTAACAACCACCCAGACATTTAATAGATTCCAGATAGTCCTCTAGTCCAGCCACGTTAGCCTTGGAGTAAAGTAGGCCATAAGAGTACAGACCTGCTATTACCCAGCTGGCTGAGATCATGATCCAGGCCACAGGCATGGTGATGTGGGCTGAGTAGAGCATAGGGTTGCAGACTGCTTCATGGCGATCAATAGCGATGGAAACAAGGTGAAAGATAGAGACAATGGTGAGGAACATGTCAAAGCTGGAGTGGAGGAGACAGAAATCATCACCATAGTACCAGCATCCCTCGACACTCCGGACCATGCTGAAGGGCATCACAGTTAAACCTAGTAACAGGTCAGCCACGGCTAGAGACATCACCATCATGTTGGTTGGACTGTGGAGCTGCTTGAAGTGGGCGATGGAGATGATGACCACAGAGTTGCCCAGGATGGTGACCAGGATGCCCACCAGGAACACCAGGTAGAGAGTTACCTGAGCCCCAGAACTGAACACCGATTTAGGACAGGACAAGTTAAAGGCTGGGTAGCACCACTGGTCGTCAGGACTTTCCATAAAAAACGAAATCTGTGAAGATAATAACATTGTGAAATAAGCACACATCTGCACTGTATGTCTCTGAAACCTTAGCCAAACAAGTATACACCACATACTACTAGTCTATACCAGCATACAGTACAAACCTGATAATAGTATAAACGACCAAAACAACAAAGGGACTAACACATAACAATCACACTCACACAAAGACAAGATTATAGATCAATCCAATCCATGAAATGAAATAAGAATGATAGAGTCAAGATGACAATAACATTTATATTCTTGATATTCCTGGAGTCACACCCCTCTGCTGGTTTCCCCTCCAGTCACAGCACAGCACATGCATGACGCTGAAAGATCCACTTTATTGATGAGTTACTTATGCCTGTGTATGTGTATGTTTATTTATGGTATTAATTAAAGGATCCCTTGGTAAATCAGCCTCTGCCAGGTAGAATGGGAAATATTTGAAAAAGTTAACACCAATATTTAGTTATATTAATATTTAGTTATATATATTTAGTTTACTTAAGATATTAAGATCTTAAGATGGTGGACAATGACGGCACCGCACACCTGGCCTTTGTTTTGGCCCGATCCAGGGTAGCTTCGAGACGTTTGCACTCAATGCCCCGGCTGGAGCTGTGTGGTGCACTCACAGGAGCCCAGCTCTCCAAACTCCTTAGTGATGAGCTCACTCTGGAGATTAAGAAGACAGTCATGTGGACAGGCTCTACAACGGTGCTGACCTGGCTGCGATCGGAATCTTGCCGTTTCAAGGTCTTCGTTGGCACTCGCGTAGCTGAGATTCAAGAACTGACTGACCAGCACACATGGCGATATGTCGACTCGGCACAGAACCCAGTCGACAATATCACTCGTGGCAAAGTTCTTCAGGACTTGGTAAGACCCAACAGATGGAGTCAAGGGCCCCCCTTTCTGCTTAGGGATCCTAATCCGTGGCCTGACGATCCTACCAGTGCAGTGGGAGATCCTCCAGACGCTACTGAGTTGCGCAAGTCAACTTTCTGTGGTGTGTCATCAGTAGCCGTAAATCAGTCAGACTCAGACCTACACCAACACAGCACATGGAAGGAACTGCTACAAGCCACTGTCCAGGAGCTACATGGGGCGGCTACAGAGGAGAGCTGCGCTAATGCAGAGGATTACCGCCAGGCTGAGAGACTTCTCCTTAGCAGGGCTCAGTGTGACATCTTCCCTGAAGAACTCCATCTCCTTAAAGCAGGGAAACCCGTTCAACGCAGCAGCCGCCTCCTGAACCTGTCCCCAGAACTGGACGACACTGGAGAGCTCATCAGGGTCGATGGTCGTCTCCCCCGCCGGTCAGAAGATCTGCACCAGCCTATACCCTGTGGTCCTGGATCCCTCACATCCAGTGACCAGCCTCCTAATAGAGGAATTTGACAGCCGTCTGAGGCACCCAGGACCAGAACGTGTCTTTGCTGAAATCCGACGGATGTACTGGATCTTGTAAGGAAGAGAGGCAGTCCGTCGCTTCCAAAGAAATTGTGCAGAATGCCGCAGTTGGAAAGCTAAGCCAACAGTACCCAGAATGGCTGACTTGTGGCCTGCCTCCATCTCTTTAAGCCAGTTTTCCATTCAACAGGCGTTGACTGCTTCGGGCCGTTTGTGGTCAAAGTGGGGCAGCGCACAGAAAAAAGGAGGGGAATAATATTTAAATGACTCACTGTCAGGGCTGTACACCTGGACGTCCGGACCTCAATTGACACTACCTCCTTTCTAATGGCCCTGCGTAGGTTTATAGCTAGGAGGGGAACCCCTGCCAAACTTTATTCAGACCAGGGCACCAACTTTAAAGGTGGTGAGAGAGAACTGAGTGAGGCATATGCCGCAATGTCTGCTGACCTTCAGTTGCTCCTCGCCCCACAGAAAATCCACTTCCACTTTAATCCTCCTACTGTTCCTCACTTCGGGGGGTGTGGGAGCGGGAGATTCGATCCGTAAAGACTGCCCTGTACACCACAGTTGGTGCCCAGCCCTTGCAGAAAGAGGTCCTCCGCACCATCCTCATCGAAGTGGAAGGGATCCTGAACTCCAAACTGTTGGGCTACGTCCCATCTGATGTCAGCGATCCAGACCCTGTGACACCCAACTGCCTGCTGATGGGGCAGCCTGATGGCTCCCTGCCTCAGATCGTTTACCTCAAGGAGGAGCTTCTCAGTCGCCGGCGGTAGAAGCATGCACAAGTGCTTGCTGACCACTTCTGGGCTTGTTTCATCTGACTGTACTTACCTGGGCTGCATGCCCGACCGAAGTGGCAGTCATCTCCGGCCGACGTCACAGAGGACTCCGTGGCGATGATTGATGACTCTTAATTTGTAGTAGCAGCACCATACGTCATGCCAGAGAGAGAACGCACATTGTTTTACTTTAATCTGTTGTGTTACATGCTTGGGGATGCCGTGAGCTGACTAGCCTGTTGAGTTAACACGTCAGCGTAGATATGTGCACGCGGGCTATGTAGTAGCTTTGTACTTATTGTTTTCCCCTTTCTCCCTTGTTTCAGAACCACACATATCCCACACACACCTTAACCACACACTGTGATAACACACTGGTTGCTTGAGAGCATTCCTGTAAACGGATTCGTCTTTCAATACAAAGTGGTTGCATCATGTCTCGTCTCATCATTGCCTCATCTCCAACGTGCACCTCTCCTACCCTGAAGATCCTGGCCTTGAAGTAGTGTTCTGGCCGACACTCAAGATTGTGTGTGGTGATGAAATAAGAACAGCTCCTATACAGTCCTACCCTACATATACAGTTATACACATCTACTAACCCTCACCCACAGTTGGACTGTGGAGCTGCATGAAGTGGGTGATGCAGATGATGACCACAGAGTTGCCCATGATGGTGACCAGGATAGGGTTGCAGACCGCCTCATGGCGATCGATGGCGATGGAGACCAGGTGGTAGATGGAGACAGAGGTAAAAAACACGTAGAAGCTGAAGTGGAGGAGACAGAAAGTGTTGCCATAGTACCAGCATCCCTCAACACTCCTCATCATGCTGAAGGGCATCACAACTATCCCTACCAACAGGTCAGCCAGGGCTAGAGGTTGGTTGGACTGTGGAGCTGTTTGAAGTGGGCGATGGAGATGATGACCACAGAGTTGCCCAGGATGGTGACCAGGATGCCCACCAGGAACACCAGGTAGAGAGTTACCTGAGCCCTAGAACTGAACACTGAACTGGGCAGAACAAGTTAGAGGCTGGGTAGCACCACTGGTCCTCAGGACTGTCCATGGCCACAGATCTCTATGAAAAGAATAACAGTGAAACATGCACATGTCTTCATAATACATGAATGTCTATGCAACCTATGCACAAAGTCCAGACCTGGTAACATTATAAACAACCATAGAGACCATCATGCAAGCAAATATACTCACACAACAAAGACAATAAGATTAGCAGGTTGATCCAATCCATGTGATAAAAATGAAGTAAACTATTGCACTAATATTGTTGATATTCCTGTAAGGTACATGCCTCACCTGGCTTCCCCTCCAGTCACAACAGCCCTTATGAATCATATGCTGCTCACTGTATCTTTTCATATGTTAGTTTGTGTCTGTGTGTGTTTGTGCGTGTGTTTCTAGATTCAGAGCAAGCCTAACAAGCAGCAACTTATTAGGCAGATTCAAGTCTCAATATGACTTTGTGTTTTTTGTTACGGTAACTCCTGTTTGTCAATTTTGTTTTGGTAGCATTGGGTAACTCACTTTTGGATTTGAAGTTAAAGCTTGTAGCACTGTCTAAACTGTTGAGATGGGTTCACAAGCCAATAGGCCAGCTACTACTGTTGACTGAAGTGTAATGGTGCAGTACTTTTCTATTGAGAGGGCCTCACATTGCAATGGCATAAAGGATTCTTCTGCATAATGGAAGAAATACTTGAAATTATACTTGAAGAAATACAAAATCTGATTTGTATATTATATATTAATACCAACAATGTTGGAATGTAATTTATTTCGAATAAGTACATTCAATGCTATTTTACAATGGTGCTCTACATTTGAGTTCATTTTAAAGTTTTTACCAAATTCCAGAAAAGAAGGAAAAAGTTACTTTAAATGTTTTCCTTTTTACATAACTGTATGACAAAACATACACTACATACATACATACACACATACAAACAGATCGATTTTTACATAAGATATATGGTCAAATATGTTGCCCCTCTGATAAAACAAAAACAAAAAATGTTTTAACTTGAATTAGAAAACCATTTCTGCATATTTAGTTACTTTTAAATTATTGATGTTGTACAGTTTGACCATAGTGTAAAACAGTTTTCAGATAAGAACTTACAAAGCTCTCCATTTGAGAGTGATATGTGTAGCTGACCAGGAAATACATAGAAATGTTCCCCACCTCATCAAACAGGGATTACATGTAAATATGTTTAAAAACTGAACTTCAATATTACAGCGAGACGCAAAGACTCTAAATGTTTTCATTTCATTTCATTTCTTTTTGTTCGCATTTGATTGCAGTAGCTCAGCAGGTAAACGGTTTCAATTAAAACTAACAGGATCTTTACAGGGAATTAAATCCATATTATACATACTTAGCCTACAGTACATGTGCAAAGAGAAGGCTGGAAAACGGTATCACAACTCCCTCTGTTACCTCATGTTTCTGTTCATCCTGCTGAGTTACTCTGAGACCTTAACTGATAACAACAAAATACCACAGAGGTTTGACAGGAAAAGTATTATGGTGTATGATGTATGGCGATTGGAACACTCACTAAACAGCACATATGTTCTACTTCATTGATAAGTTGACAAACTCACAACAATAATAACATGTCAACTGACATTCATATCACATGAGTGTCTGGTGAATATCTTCATGGTGATAATGGCATTAATGCATTTCCTGAACCAGGGGTAGAACATAGCATAGATTATAGGGTTTAAAGTGGAGTTAAAGTAGCCTAACCACACAAACACCTCAAACAAAATAGCAGGTGTACTAAAGTTAGTGTAAGGGTCTATGATGGAGTTCACAAAGAATGGCATCCAGCAGAATATAAAAACTCCCACCACTATACCTAGTGTCTTGGCTGCTTTGCGCTCTGAGCGTTTCGACACTGCCCCCCTCTTCTCTCCCTCATTAAGTTTCCTCACCCCTCCATGGCTGCCATCTTCTATCCTCCTGGCATGCTCCTTAGCTACCTGGAAAATCTCAGCATATAAACCCATCATGATAAACACAGGAAAGAAAAAAGCTATCAGTGTGTCTAATGCACCCCACAGAGAGTTAAACAGTAAGATACAACCACCAAGACATTGAATAGTTTCCAGATAGTCCTCTAGTCCAGCCACGTTAGCCTTGGAGTAAAGTAGGCCATAAGAGTACAGAGCTGCTATTACCCAGCTGGCTGAGATCATGATCCAGGCCACAGGCATGGTGATGCGGGCTGAGTAGAGCATCGGGTTGCAGATCGCTTCATGGCGATCGATGGCGATGGAGACCAGGTGGAAGATGGAGACGGAGGTGAGAAACATGTCAAAGCTGGAGTGGAGGAGACAGAAAGAGTCGCCATAGTACCAGCAGCCCTGTACAGTCCTCATCATGCTGAAGGGCATCACAGTTAAACCTAGTAACAGGTCAGCCAGGGCTAGAGACATCACCATCATGTTTGTTGGACTGTGGAGCTGCTTGAAGTGGGCGATGGAGATGATGACCACAGAGTTGCCAAGGATGGTGATCAGGATGCCCACCAGGAACACCAGGTAGAGAGTTACCTGAGCCCCAGAACTGAACACTAATCTGGGGCAGGATAAGTTAGAGGTTGGGTAGCACCACTGGTCTTCAGGACTTGCCATGACTAAAAACATTAACTACATATACAACAAAACATATTTCTAAACTATGCAGAAATGTAAATGTTGCATTTCTAGTCGTTTTTCAATCCTCTCAATGTAAACTTTAAAACAAAAGCCATACAATACACTCATATGAGACAGGAAGATCTGGAAGATCCGTAAATGGATCTAAAGAGAAAATGAGTCAAGAGTGAAGAAAAACAATTACATTTATGTCCTTGATATTCCTCGAGTTACACCCCTCTGCTGTGTTACCCTCCAGTCACAACAGCTCTGAGAAATTGCATGCGTAATCTGTTAATGCATATGCATGTGTGTGCATGCAGTAAAAGGGAGGAGCATTAATGTTGGACACCTGCTTTTTTCCACATGCATATTATTCTTAGCAAAACATACAGTTGATTACATACAAATTAATAATGGGGTTCATCTAGGAAAGAGTAGGGTGGTCAAGTGGTTGTTGTTTTAAACATTACCTAAGCAAGGGCGACACAAATCCTTTTCACCTAATGCCACTTTGAATTGACATCTTTTGAAACTCAATTTTCCATGTTTCAGTTATGACTTTTTGTCTGTGGGGGGCGACATTTCACTCCTTCCTTGCAATGTATTACAGTAATTTTTCAGATACTTTCATCCAAAGTGACATGAACCTAACCTTTGAACCTTGGACCTTTTGATTTGCACATTTCAAATATTCATACAGTACAGTTGAACTCTACCTATTCCTAAACTAAGAGCCCAGGTGAATGTGAGGTCCTATACAGGACTGGTGAAGTGGTTCAGGAATCTCATAATCCAGTTCTCTGAGTTCTTTGCTGTTCTCTATAATCAATAGTGCTTGTGATGTGAGAAAGAAAGTTATTTGGTATTCTGTGTGATGCTTGCACACTCAAGAATGCACAGAAATGTGCATTCAACTTTTCAAATCAACTTCAAGCTTTTACTGTAATATTGATAACCTCTGCTGTTACTTTTATTGAAAAAGACTGAGGTAATTTACTTCCTTGGAGTGCTAGGATGTGATGGAGAACAGTGAGGGAGGTTTGGTTCATCACTGTGTATTCATCATACAATATACAATACACATATACATACAGACATGTAAATAAATGTTTTTGATATACTTACATTGAATTTCAAACATTGGGTTGGGATAAATGACAGGGAAGACATCTCTTATTAGGAAAGATATGAACAAGAAGAGGGATATGATCAATCCTGAAAATTCACTCGAAGACCAATTTAGTGTTTGACGATCCTGGCTTAGATATTGAGATATTGATATGATTTAGATTGATATGATTTAGATATTCCGAAAACAGGCCTGCCTATCAATTAGTTTACAGAATAATTATTTAAAAAATCAAGTACATGATTAGGCTGGATTAAAACTTTGGATCCATAGAGGTGTCAAGTGCATACAAATCATTATCTCAGTTGACATGACATCTGGTGAATGTCTATGTGGATTAGAAAATTAGGGTCATCCGACATAAAGGGTTCTGAGTGCTTGTGACTAAAGAACATCAGTTATTTGGTGTTTCGTATGACACCTGCACGTTCATGAATGCCCAGGACTATCACTGCTTACCTTTAATGAAGTAAGACTGAGGTGATTTACCTCCTTGGAGTGCTAAGATTTGGTGGAGAACAGTGAGAGATGTTTGATTCATCATTGTGTATTCATCATACAATCTATATACAGTATGACATGTAACTAAATGTTTATGATCATATGTACTTACATTGAATTTCAAACATTGGGTTGGGATAAATGACAGGGAAGACATCTCTTATTAGGAAAGATATGAACAAGAAGAGGGATATGATCAATCCTGAAAATTCACTCGAAGACCAATTTAGTGTTTGACGATCCTGGCTTAGATATTGAGATATTGATATGATTTAGATTGATATGATTTAGATATTCCGAAAACAGGCCTGCCTATCAATTAGTTTACAGAATAATTATTTAAAAAATCAAGTACATGATTGGGCTGGATTAAAACTTTGGATCCATAGAGGTGTCAAGTGCATACAAATCATTATCTCAGTTGACATGACATCTGGTGAATGTCTATGTGGATTAGAAAATTAGGGTCATCCGACATAAAGGGTTCTGAGTGCTTGTGACTAAAGAACATCAGTTATTTGGTGTTTCGTATGACACCTGCACGTTCATGAATGCCCAGGACTATCACTGCTTACCTTTAATGAAGTAAGACTGAGGTGATTTACCTCCTCGGAGTGCTAAGATGTGGTGGAGAACAGTGAGAGATGTTTGATTCATCATTGTGTATTCATCATACAATCTATATACAGTATGACATGTAACTAAATGTTTATGATCATATGTACTTACATTTAATTTCATACATTGGGTTGGGATAAATGACAGGGAAGACATCTCATATTAGGAAAGATATGAACAAAAAGATGGATATGACAATCCTGATCAAATTCACTCCAAGACCAATTTAGTGTTTGATGATTCTGTCTTAAATATCGAACCGAAAGCAATCATCTTAAATGCTCTCCTGAACCAACTGTAAAAGAAGGCATACACTATAGGATTGAGAGAAGAGTTTGAATAGCCAATTATCGTCGTGCCCATAAGAAGAGAGGGGCTAGAGTCTCCAAGAAGAGGACTGAAGACATTGCAAAGAAAAAAAGGAGTCCAGCAACACAGGAAGACTCCCATAACGATAGCCAGGGTCCTGAAGGCCTTTCTCTCTGACTTGCTGGCCACAGCTCCAGAGTTCTGGTTCTGGAAGGTGGTGCTCTGGATGCTGCGAGCCTGTCTCTGGGCCACCAGGAAGATCTTGAGGTAGATGCAGAGCATGACGAGTGCAGGGAGGTAGAAGGAGAGAGAGGAGGAGACGGAGCTAGAGGTGGCTGTCTGGTACAACACACAGCCCCCCTCACAGACCATATGCTCATAGTAGAACTCCTCTTCACCCAGGATGTTTAGATGCAGGAATATTATCCCAAACCCCACAAAAACAGACACTCCCCAGATAACCAATATCATAATTAGAGCTGTCTGAACAGTGATGGTCCTCGTGTAGCGTAGAGGATGACACACTGCGTAGTAGCGGTCAATAGAGATGAAACTTAGGTTGATGATGGATGCGGTGACTAGAGTGATGTCAATGCTGGAGTGGATCTTACAGAAGAGGTGCCCCAGGTACCAGCAGTTCTCTATGATGTACACCATGCTGAAAGGGAGGACTAGAACCCCCAGCAGCAGGTCAGCTACAGCCAGGGACAGGATGAGGAAGTTTGTTGGGGTGTGGAGCTGCAGGGAGAGACAACTGTGTCAGATACAGTAAAATGACATAATTGAGAAGCAGAGTAAACCTAAAAATGTTAACAATTACCTTAATGTTTGAAGTTCACCAAAATCTGATTATTTTTAAAAAAAATGGATAGTACTTCAAATAAACGGAAACTGGATGTGCCGGCATGCCACAGTAATATCAATATCAGAACACAACACAGCAGATCAAACACAACACCATCTTCACCAAACCCCCGCCCCACAAAACCACATTTCAGATTTTTGCTACTGACAAGTTAGACCAAACATGTTTAGTTTTATTTTGCCCAAAAATATACCTAGTGTGAACTGCAAAAATTGTTGAATTCAATCAAAAGTTTTAAGTTTCATAAACTAATATTTTATTCAATATGTTGTTGAACACATTGAAAGTTTTGTTCACATAATCCAATTTATTACTTTAAACACTGGAGTTCAGAGTGTACACTTGATTTGATTCACAAGGTTATATTTAAATTTTCATTAAATGACCAATTAAGGTCTATGCGATCTTATGGTGAGCTTAATTTGGTTCACCATCGCAAAAGTCTTCAACAGTCAATAATGAGCCATAAATCAAATATAACTGTGTACCTGTTTAAAGTGGAGGATGGAGACGATAACCAGCATGTTTCCAGCCACGGTGAGCACCACTATGGAGCTGACAAGGAGGTAGAGGATCCCTCTTAAACATGGGGAGAAAACAAGGTCTCTGACACAGGACCCATTGACATGCTCATAACACAGATGCACGGAGTCCACCATGTCAGAGCTGTTGATACCTGGACCTGGCTCCATGCTGCTGGAACCTGCAGAGTAGAAAGGAAGAAAGGGTGGAAAGATTAGACAAGAGTTTACATCTTATTGTGAACACAGTATGGTATCACACTGATCGTTAAAGAATTGAGAGAGATTGTTGTTAAGTACAAGAACAAAACAGTTTTAACATTGAGGTGGTGGTGGGTGTGGGCATGGATACCTGATGCCTTTGTCTGCTGTCACCATCTGAACTGACTGGAGATGAGGTTCATCCTTATGACAATCCTTGATGATTGTAATGATGCTGATGTCATCATCTATAATTAGAATAATGATTGTTAATTATAGCGTTGCATAATCAGATATGGAAAACTGCCAAAGCAATGTTATCACACAACATATACACACACTAACTTGAAAACAATGTGTGTGAGGTAACAAACCTAAATATTGTGATGCAGGAGACTGTTTACATTGGCTTCTTATATTTTTATTTGATGTATTTAACCTTTATTTAACCAGGAGAGTCCCATTGAGATTACAATTCTCTTTTTAAAGGGAGACCTGGCCAAGACAGGCAGCAACATAAAAACACATACTTACAGAACACGAATGAGACAAGTAAAAAAAAAAAAACTGAAAGTTAAGAGTCAGTTACGTAACCTGGTTTACAGGACCTTTACAAAGTATTCAGATCCCTTCAGTTTTTCCAGATTTGGTTGTGGTATAGTAATAATAAGACTTTATTTATATAGCACATTTCATACAAGAATTGGAGCTCAATTTGCTTTACATTAAATAAATAAAAACAATAATAATAAAAACAATAATACAAGTGATAAAAGTAATAAAAATAAAACACACAATGTAACACAACAAAATACAAGTGTGATAAAGCAGGCAAGGAGTCAGTGTCTTTTGGATGAAAGCGCAAGAGGTCTTTGCTTGAAAATAAACAAGGTTTCACAAAACAAAGGTCAGACGCCACACGGCCATTAACATGAAACAAGAATAAGACTCCACAACAAAGTCAGAAACATCTCGGCTTATATAGCCGTCCTAATTAGTCCCAACACAAAACAGGTGCGTATTAGAATTCCGGTGACGCAGACCGGCGCACCGGCTCCGTGCGCTCCGTGACAACAAGCCACAGTCTTTGCGGGAATCAAAAGCACATATAAGCCGCAGTCTTTGCGGTGTCTCGAGTCCGTCTAGACTTAATTCCTTGCCATCAGTCTACACACAATACCTACATTCATTGCAATTAGGGTTAGACTCCACTATTCCATGGTAGCTAGGTAATTAGTTAGCTTAGCTAAAGTGAAAATTGTACATCACCAAATGCATACATAATTAATGAAATTAGATATATATTCACTACTCAAATCCTTCAATACATGACAAAACTCGAGCTCCAGATTGACTGACTAGAAGAGTGATTCTCAAATGTATTCGTATGCCTACCACTGGCGGTACGCTGTGTCCTTTCTATTGAAAGCCTACGTGAAGGAATCTACTAAACATATTTGTATGTACTCAAATTAAAACTGTCAAACTGACTTGTTTGGTCTAATTAGTCAGTTTACAGGTGATCAATTGGGCCCTGAAACATTTCAGAAGCAGCATGGTTTGAAAGCGAACAGCTTGACCAGTAACCACATTTCCAATGTACACACTGAAGAACAAGCTAGGAGTCTAGCCAAGTAGATAGCTGATAACTCAACTGAGCTGGCTTGCTACCGTTGTGTGTTAATGACATTGGGATGCTAATGTTCTGAAAAGAAAACAGAAGAGGATGGAAGACTTTGTTGTGCAGGTGTTTTGTGGGTCCAGCTCAGACCTGCTCAGTGATTTAGAACATCTCAAACAGAGGCTTTTCTACTTCGGCATGAATAACCGATGAGCTGGAGAAGAGTTTTTCCGGTGTTGGGAGAAAGATCATGATTGGCTTCTGAAACCTTTATGTGCATGCAATCCCTTGAGACCAAGCCTTGTATTAAAACATATTTTTACATCCAACTAGTCCCATAAGAAGTATTGGTGGAGAAAACATTTTGAGCAGGAAGGGGCCAGAAGCCACCCCTGACATTGTGTTCAAACTCCTTCATCCTATGATATTCCCATCATTGAAGGCAATCTTATAGGTCACCCTTAACATCCAGGTCAGTAGCTGCAGCTGTGAGAGATCATTTAGTGCTCTTTGCAAACTACATACTTGGCTCAGGTGGATCAGGGGCCTGAGAGAGAGTCTCACTAATCTGGCAGTGGTAGAAGGAGAGAGAGGAGGAGACGGAGCTAGAGGTGGGCTGTCTGGTACAACACACAACCCCCCTCACAGAGCACATGCTCATAGTAGAACTCCTCTTCACCCAGGATGTTGAGTTCCAGGAAAATCATTCCAAAGCCCACCAAAACAGACACCCCCCAGCTCACCATCCCCATGATTCCAGCTGATTGAACAGTGATGGTTCTTGAGTAGATCAGAGGATGACACACGGCATAGTAGCGGTCAATATAAATTAAACTGAGGCTGACAATGGATGTTGTGATTGATGTAATTGATACACTGGAGTGGATCTTACAGAAGATCTGACCCAGGTACCAGCAGTTCTCTATGATGTACACCATGCTGAAAGGGATGACTAGAACTCCCAGTAGCAGGTCAGCTGCAGCCAGGGACAGGATGAGGAAGTTGGTGGGAGTGTGGAGCTGATGGAACACACACAGTAGATGAGTGACAATCATGCATAGAAGTATTTGTGTTTCCCTAACAAAGCATGTTAGATCAGAGTACACATCGAGCAGCGTAGGAGAGAAGGATGAGTATTTAGAGACCTTAGTCCTTAGTATACCAAGTTAATTGTAAATATTCAACAGTTTCCTTTTTGAAACTGCTCAAAGGGACCAATGTAATAGTCCTCAATAGTCCAATGAGTGATGTACATGTAATATACCTGTTTAAAATGGAGGATGGAGACAATAACCAGCATGTTTCCAGTTATGATGAGCAAAACCATACAGCTGAAGATAATGCAGAGGACACCTTTTGCAGCAGGAGGTAAAACGTACGCTCTGACACAGGACTTGTTAACATGCTCATAACACAGATGAATGGAGTCCACTATGTCAGAGCTGTTGATATCAGGTCTTGGCTCCATACTGCTGGAACCTGCAAGGTTACCAAGGGAGAAGAGACAAAACAAACAATAGAGTAATTACAGTTCAAAAATTCACTAAATATAGTATAACATTATTTTCAAACATATTCATCCAAGATGGCGCCGCTGATCGGTGCGCCCTGTTCTGTCCTCCGTATGTTTGTTGTTTGCTCCTTCCGGCCACAGTAAATTCCGTGTTTGTGTAAACTTACATGTCGAATAAAACCAAATTCTGATTCTGATATCCTATACACACAAACACAGTATCCTCTTCACAGCATTCCGTTTATAACAAAAAAGGTTTTCATTTTGCGTTCCTTACTTGTTGGTCATGTATGTGGTGGTGTATCTATGGTTACCTGAAGCCTTGGTCTGCTGCCTCTCTCTGAACTCACTGGAGTTGAGGTTCATCTTTATATACTCACAGACTATGACGATCTCTGATGACTATCATGACTATGTATAATGATACTGATGAAATCATAATCTACAATTACCATAATTAGAACCTTCAACTGTGATCCTATCAGACATGTAGATGTATGCAGAGTTGTCTTCAGTTGGCCATCTGTATTCAGATATAAATGGGATATTGACAGGGTCTTTTTTCCTGCTTATAATAGTCAGAAAACAATTATAACTGTCAGTAATAAATCATAAACATTTTACAACTTAAAAAAATGGTGGAGCAACTTATTGTTTGCTAACGACAGTGGGAACATATTACAATAGGCTGGAGGGTAGCCAATAACATAATAGAACAAAACACTTGCTCGGGACAGTGTCCATGTAGGTTATGTCTGCACAGCTCAGACTGGCAAGGGAAGAGGCTCTGTAGCTATTTAGCTTGTTTTCATTTTTTTTACCTTTCAAATGGCCAAAATTCTGACATGTTAGAGGCGGAAGTGATCAAATAATTCAATTCCGAAAAAAAGCCTGCCTGTCAATTAGTTTACAGAATAATTATTTAAAAAATCAAGTAAATGATTGGGCTGGATTAAAACTTTGGATCCATAGAGGTGTCAAGTGCATCAAAATCATTATCTCAGTTGACATCTGGTGAATGTCTGTGGATCAGAAAATTAGGGTCATCCGACATAAAGGGTTCTGAGTGCTTGTGACTAAAGAACATCAGTTATTTGGTCTTTCGTATGACACCTGCACGTTCATGAATGCCCAGGACTATCACTGCTTACCTTTAATGAAGTAAGACTGAGGTGATTTACCTCCTTGGAGTGCTAAGATTTGGTGGAGAACAGTGAGAGATGTTTGATTCATCATTGTGTATTCATCATACAATATATATATATATACATACAGTATGACATGTAGCTAACTGTTTATGATAATATGTACTTACATTGAATTTCATATATTGGGTTGGGATAAATGACATGACATTTCATATTAAGAAATATATGAACAAGAACAAGGATATTATCAATCCTGAAAATTCACTCCAGGACCATTTTAGTGTTTGATGATCCTGGCTTAAATATTGATCCAAAAGCAATCATCTTAAATGCTCTCCTGAACCAACTGTAAAAGAAGGCATACACTATAGGATTGAGAGAAGAGTTTGAATAGCCAATGATTAGTGTGCCAGTAATAAGTGGGGGGCTAGAGTCTCCAATAATATGACTGAATACATAGCAAAGAAAAAAAGGAGTCCAGCAACATAAAAATACTCCCATAACGATAGCCAGGGTTCTGAAGGCCTTTCTCTCTGACTTGCTGGCCACAGCTCCAGAGTTCTGGTTCTGGAAGGTGGTGCTCTGGATGCTGCGAGCCTGTCTCTGGGCCACCAGGAAGATCTTGAGGTAGATGCAGAGCATGATGAGTGCAGGGAGGTAGAAGGAGAGAGAGGAGGAGACAGCGCTAGAGGTGGCTGTGTGGTATAACACACATCCCCCCTCACAGACCATATGCTCATAGTAGAACTCCTCTTCACCCAGGATGTTTAGATGCAGGAAGATTGTTCCAAAACCCAAAATAACAGACACTCCCCAGATAACCAATATCATAATTAGAGCTGTCTGAACAGTGATGGTCCTCGTGTAGCGTAGAGGATGACACACTGCGTAGTAGCGGTCAATAGAGATTAAACTTAGGTTGATGATGGATGCGGTGACTAGAGTGATGTCAATGCTGGAGTGGATCTTACAGAAGAGGTGCCCCAGGTACCAGCAGTTCTCTATGATGTACACCATGCTGAAAGGGAGGACTAGAACCCCCAGCAGCAGGTCAGCTACAGCCAGGGACAGGATGAGGAAGTTTGTTGGGGTGTGGAGCTGCTGGGAGAGACAACTGTGTCAGATACAGTAAAACGACATAATTGAGAAGCAGAGTAAACCTAAAAATGTTAACAATTACCTTAATGTTTGAAGTTCACCAAAATCAGATTTTTTTATTTTAAATGGATAGTACTTAAATAAACGGAAACTGGATGTGCCGGCATGCCAGGCAACTCCTGAGTACTAATAATACTGACACAGTAATATCAATATCAGAACACAACAGAGCAGATCAAACACAACACCATCTTCACCAAACCCCCGCCCCACAAAACCACATTTCAGATATTTGCTACTGACAAGTTAGACCAAACATGTTTTATTTTGTCCAAAAAGATTCCTACTGTGAACTGCAAAAATGGTTTAATTCAATCAAAAGTTTTAAGTTTCATAAACTAATATTTTATTCAATATGTTGTTGAACACATTGAAAGTTTTGTTCACATAATCCAATGTATTACTTTAAACACCGGAGTTCAGAGTGTACACTTGATTAGATTCACAAGGTTATATTTAAATTTTCCTTAAATGGCCAATTAAGGTCTATGCCATCTTATGGTGAGCTTAATTTGGCTCACCATCGCAAAAGTCTTCAATAGTCAATAATGAGCCATAAATCAAATATAACTGTGTACCTGTTTAAAGTGGAGGATGGAGACGATAACCAGCATGTTTCCAGCCACGGTGAGCACAACTATGGAGCTGACAAGGAGGTAGAGGATCCCTCTTAAACATGGGGAGAAAACAAGGTCTCTGACACAGGACCCATTGACATGCTCATAACACAGATGCACGGAGTCCACCATGTCAGAGCTGTTGATACCTGGACCTGGCTCCATGCTGCTGGAACCTGCAGGGTTAAGTAGAAAATTAGACAGGAGTAAAAATAAGACTAGAGTTTACATCTTATTGTGAACATATGTTTTACAATTATAATAAACAATGATACATTATCAAAATATACATATTGTATGAAATCAAAATGTTTTTTTGAAAGATTAGAGTACAGATAAGATAAGAGTACAAAACAGTTTTAACATTGAGATATTGGTGGGTGTGTGCATGGTTACCTGATGCCTTGCTCTTGTGTCACCATCTGAACTGACTGGAGATGAGGTTCATCCTTATGACTATGATTATCATGATGCTGATGATGTCCTCTCAGATTTGGCCAATACACTAATGGCTGGTTGCTAGCTAGTTCTTGCAGTTAAGACAAACAAAGTTATTCATTGAATAATATGTCAGTTAGACACACAAACATTCCTGGAATTATAAATAAGGCACAGTGCCCATGATGCAGTCGGAGAGTAAGATGTCAGTGAAACACACAGATTTCTGGAATCATAGATAAATATATTGCAGTGCCCTTGATGCAGCTGGTGATGACAGTGTATTTTCCGTGGCCTGGCACCTACATTTCTCAGACCGCAGATCACAATAAAATGTAAGTACTCAACCTCCACATCAGCTAGTCACTTATGCAGATGATATGTCTGAAATATACTTAAACAAGTCCACTAACTTCACCCACTTCACGACACATCCTTGAGTCCTGAGCCATACTCTCGCCAAATATCAATTTCATACAATGCCTGGTTGGCAAGATAATAAAGTCACAGAAAGACAGACATACACACTGAGATTCCTGGCATTATAGTATGACTAGTCCAGTGCCTATGCCCGGGATGTAGCCGACGATTGAGATGTTAGTTAGTTGATTCATTGACACACAGTCACACACAGAGATTCATGGAATTATGGATAGTGCAGTGCCTGTGCCCGTGATAAAGATGGTGATTAAGATTTAGGTAAGATTACAATTACTTGATTCAGTGACACACTGATACACATACACACACAGATTCCTGAAAATATAGTATGATGATGGCGCAGTGTCTGTTTCTGTAATACGCTGCCCTTGATAGTTAAGTTATAAAAATGTTAGTTATTTTTTGGGGTGATTCCTTAGTTGGAGTTTGTCAACATTTGCATACCACAGGAAGAGTTTTTGCAGTAGTAAACACAATAATTCGCAAACATAATAAAATTAACTGATACATACTGAAAGTAAAGTATACAATTTATTTTGTCCGGGTGTTAATTAGCTAGCTAGCATTTCATAAAGAATTAAAGCTTTTTTAACTTTGTGCGTTGTCAGTACAGAATAATTGTCCTTAGTATGATGAACAGCATGTTATGTGGGTTGTTTTAACTGGTGCTAAAGCAAACCAAACACCATACAGAGTTGTCCATATCTGGTTGGGCAATAGTAGACGATTCCCACTATCATGATGAGGTCATAGGTGTAATTGTGCATATGTATGAGAATGACCAGAAATGGTCACAGACTGGGTACATAAGGATGAATCTCAACTTCAGACAATGCAGATGGTGGCAGCAGACAGAGGTGTCAGGTAACCATAGATACACCACCACCACCTACATGACCAACAAGGAGGGAACACAACATGAACAAGTATTATTTGATTGGTTTTGTATTTGAAAGATAGTCTCTTGAAATAGATTGAATTGATAACATCTCAAAGTAATTCTCTTTTGAAAGCTTGTTTTATGTTATTTATTCACAATAAGTATGTCTTCTCTTTCTTCCTTGCTTTTTCCTTCCTCCCACACCTTTCCCCGGCTTCTCTAATTGTTCCTACAGATTTCTGCAGTATGGAGCCAGGTCTTAGTATCAACAGCTCTCACAAGGTGGACTCCATTCATCTGTGTTATGAGCATGTCAACAAGTCCTGTGTCATGACATACGTCTTATCTCCTGCTGTAAAAGGGGTTGTATACATCATCTTTGGTTCCATCATTTTGCTCACTGTGGCTGGAAACATGCTGGTTATCATCTCCATCCTCCACTTCAAACAGGTATGTTTGGTTTACGCCACATTTCAGACTGTTACATTGATGTAATTGTATTAGGTGAAACAAATCACGCTTATCCTAAATCTCAATCCTGATTTAAGGCAGGTAAGCTTGATTCTAAGTTTGCACTATTATTACTTAGTGTTATTATACTGGATGCTTAAATTGAGTACATCAAGAGTACTGTACATAGTTTCACAGTGTCTGACTCAGGTGTCTTCCAGCAGCTCCACACTCCCACCAACTTCCTCATCCTGTCTCTGGCTGTAGCTGACCTGCTACTGGGGGTTCTAGTCCTCCCTCCCAGCATGGTGGTCACTGTGGAGAACTGTTGGTACATGGGAGACATCTTCTGTAAGATCCACTCCAGCCTGGCCATGACTTTGGTCACGGCTTCAATCATTAATCTCTGTTTCATTTCTATTGATCGCTACTACGCAGTGTGTCGTCCTCTCCGATACACAAGGACCATCACTATTCAGTCAACTATGGTCATGGTAATGGTTAGTTGGGGAGTGTCTGCTATAGTGGGCTTTGGGACAATATTCCTGCAGCTCAACATCCTGGGTGAAGAGGAGTTCTACTACGAGCATGTGGTCTGTGAGGGTGGCTGTGGTGTGGCATACCAGACTGCCACCTCTAGCGCTGTCTCCTCCTCTCTCTCCTTCTACCTCCCTGCACTCATCATGCTCTGCATTTACCTCAAGATCTTCCTGGTGGCCCAGAGACAGGCTCGCAGCATCCAGAGCACCACCTTCCAGAACCAGAACTCTGGAGCTGTGGCCAGCAAGTCAGAGAGAAAGGCCTTCAGGACCCTGGCTATCGTTATGGGAGTATTTTTATGTTGCTGGACTCCTTTTTTTCTTTGCAATGTTTCCGCTCCTTATATCATAGACTCTAATATTCCTCGTTTGATGATAGTAACGTCTTCCATTGGATTCTCAAACTCATTTCTCAATCCTATTGTGTATGCTTTCTTCTACAGTTGGTTCAGGAGGGCATTTCGGACGATTGTCGTCGGTTCCATATTTCAGCCACAATCATCAAACACTAAATTGGTATCAGATTAAATTAAAATGACAAATAATATTTATGGTACTGTCCAGCCTTTTATCAATTTAAATGAGGATTTAATAGAAATACAACAAATACAAAAACCACAAACATACCAGAGAACATATTTGCGTAATTTGTAACGTTTTTTCAAACCTTAAATTGATGTTATTATACATATAGAACATTAATGTTGTATCGAGTTGTCATGAATTCCAATGATTTTCTCTGTTTAAAGTAATTGATGAAATGTCAATAAACCTCCTAATATATAACTTAATTGGGCAGAGAATGTAGGTACAATTTATGAACTATACTGTGCAATAAAAAGATTGTACTGTATGTTAATTGTTAATAAACAATCATTGTATCTTCTTTTCAGAATAAATATGTAATCTGTCCTTCAGTGTGACCTTCCCTAACTTGCTAATGATTGACTTCAATGGGCAGAAAGGCAGCATCTGATTAGTGATTCCAATTTAAAGAATATTGTAACTTGAAATGTTGTAACATGATCTAGTATCCAACTATTAAACTTGGCTACTTACCAGCTTAATACATGTGTGTGATAGCAATTGCCTAGCAATGTATGACATTCCCTAGTTGGGAATTCTGAAATATATAGAACATACGGACAGTCTGCACACAACCACTTTAGTATATTAATGTAATTTGATCTGTTCTGGATCATGTGGTGTTTATAACTGAGCCATTATCTGAGGTGGCAAATGAGCCTCATACATTTGTTTTCATAACAAGGATCGGCCAGCAAGGTTGACCAGCGACAGCCACATACCATCCACTTTAGGAAATACAGTTTTACCTAAGCCACAACAACATGCTGCCCAAGGTTTGGCCCATTTGTGGCACATACCTGGCTTAAAACTAACAGATATGTCTTTATGATAGTTTCCTACATATTCTATCTGCATTCTACACTACTATCTGTACTATTTTGATATTTAGAAATTATATATAAATGATGGAATGATGGAATGATGGATATGGAATTCCATTCAGGTTACACTTTTGGCTTGTAATTGCTTAAAATATAATTTCTGTCAAAGATATAAAATTCCAAATACCATATTCCATCCTAATTGGTCTAAAGATTATATTGTTGTAGGTCTCACAAATGTTGGTGATCCAGGAGGAGTGTTTGAGTGCTATGTACATATCAGGCACACAGTAAACACAGAGTAAACATCATACTGGACCGCATGGCAAACCACAGCCCTACTGACACTTCTGTTTTGTTAGTTGCCTAACCTGCTATTTTCACAGTTTTTCATTTTTGTCAGCCAACCTATTATTTCATTTAGTGTAGTCACTGGGAGTGAACACAAACTGGCTTCTGCAGATATCTTGCCTCACAACATAAATGACCAGATATAAGGTTTTTAATGTTTTTTTTATTAAATTAAAAATCTAAAGATTTTCATGTCCAATGTATTTTTTCATGTATTTTATAATGTCTATATCTAATTGTTCAGCACATTAAATCGTCATGCATGAAATCTTAAAAGGGTGGACAATAATAGGGATATTATGAGTCATTATGATTTACTCTGAGACCAACTTAATATTTGATGATTGTGGCTGAAATATGGAACCAAAAACAATCATCTTAAATGCCCTCCTGAACCAACTGTAAAAGAAGGCATATACTATAGGATTAAGAAAGGAGTTGGAATAGCCAATTGTAATTGTGATTCGTAGCAAAATAGGAAGGTTAGTGTCTACAATATATGGAATGGACACATTGCAAAGAAAAAAAGGAGTCCAGCAACACAGGAAAACTCCCATAACGATAGCCAGGGTTCTGAAGGCCTTTCTCTCTGACTTGCTGGCCACAGCTCCAGACTTCTGGTTCTGGAAGGTGGTGCTCTGGATGCTGCGAGCCTGTCTCTGGGCCACCAGGAAGATCTTGAGGTAGATGCAGAGCATGATGAGTGCAGGGAGGTAGAAGGAGAGAGAGGAGGAGACGGCACTAGCAGTGGCAGTCTGGTATGCCACACAGCCTCCCTCACAGAGCACATGCTCATAGTAGAACTCCTCTTCACCCAGGATGTTGAGCTGCAGGAATATTGTCCCAAAGCCGACTAGAGCAGACACCCACCAGCTCATCAGCACCATGATCAAAACTGACAGGACAGTGATGGTTGTTCTGTAGTGCAGAGGACGACACACTGCATAGTAGCGGTCAATAGAGATGAAACTTAGATTGATGATGGATGCGGTGACTAGAGTCATGACCAAGCTTATGTGGATCTTACAGAAGAAGTGCCCCAGGTACCAGCAGTTCTCCACAGTGTAGATCATCCTGAAAGGAAGTACTAGAACCCCCAGCAGCAAGTCAGCTACAGCCAGGGACAGGATGAGGAAGTTGGTGGGGGTGTGGAGCTGCTGGGAGACACACCTGGGTCAGATATTGTCATACTTTATACTTAAGAAGTCTTGGATGTGGTTAGCAAAGTTAACATTTAAAAACTTGTCCTAAAAGTGCAAAATAAATAATATCTATAAAGCAGACTTTTAGGGTAATCTTCATCTGAATAGCAATATAGCATTCCCCAACGGTTTAAATAGAGATTAAAGTCAAACTTACCTGTTTGAAGTGTAGGATAGAGATGATAACCAGCATGTTTCCAGCCACAGTGAGCATAATAATGGTGCTTAAGATAAGGTAGATAGTCCCTCTAACAGCAGGAGAGAAGATGTACTCTCTGACACAGGACCTGTTTACATTCTCATAACACAGATGAATGGAGTCCACCATGTCAGAGCTGTTGATACCAGGACCTGGCTCCATGCTGCTGGAACCTGCAGAGTTAACTGGAGAGGAAGACAGGAATATAGGTAGACAATGAAGAAATTGCACATCACCTACATACATAATATATATTACATGGTATCAATGTAAATATACTTATTGTAACATGGAATGTTTATATTCAATATTTTCAAGTGATTTCTAAATAGTTTGAGTCTTGGTTTTCCTTGCCTGATAGTCATGTGCTGTATCTGTCTGCACTCCAACTCCTGCCACTATTAGAACTGACTGGAGTTGAAGTTCATCCTTCATCCTCATGTACCCACAGTCTATGACGATCTCTGGGGATTCTCATGAATATTGTATGAAGTCATGATTTGTAGTTGCAGATGATGAAAAAAATCTGACATGGGCAATTGTACATCCTCTTAGCTTTTTATTTAATCATAACAACACATACAGTATGTTTCTGATAACGTTATCAGAAACAGATTATTAATGCACCAGATCATAAATGCACCATATATCCAGTAGAATCTCAAACCAAGTAGATTCAATACTGTATTGGAAATGTGGGTAGGTTTACCAGAATGAAAGGCATAGTCTGAACATAAGAACAAATGATTTACAATTCAAACTGAGCAGTTTTTGCATGCAAACTAACCCGTAAATATTTAACCCTTGTACACCAATTGAATACTGCCATAATCTGAATTGGTGAATTAAACTCATCACTTTAAAAAGAGAGGTGAATAAGTTAACCATAGAAATGAAAATACATATGTATTTAATAGACAGCATATCAATCAACCAAGTGAAGTGACAGTGAATTAGGTGAGATATTTTAAAACTTTGCAAAAACAATCATCCTAAACGTCCTCCTGAACCAAATGTAAAAGAAGGCATACACTATGGGATTAAGAAAGGAGTTTGAATACCCAACAGAAGACATTACTATCATCAAAAGAGGCATGTTAGAGTCCATAATATGAGGAGCAGCAGCTCCAGAGTTCTGGTTTTGGAAGGTGGTGCTCTGGATGCTGCGACCAGAGTCATGGACATGCTGTTGTTGATCTTACAGAAAAAGTGCCACAGGTACCAGCAGTTCTCTATGATGTACACCATGCTGAAAGGGAGGACTAGAACCCCCAGCAGCAGGTCAGCTGCAGCCAGGGACAGGATGAGGAAATTGGGGGGGGTGTGGAGCTGCTGGGAAACAACAGTAGGTCAGATACTGTGAAACTTTATAATTTTGGTGTACATGACTTAAACATTTAGGGTGACCTTGATTTTGTTCATAAAAGGAACCAATGCAACAGTCCCCAACAGTTCAACCAGTGACGTAAATCAAATGTACCTGTTTGAAATGGAGGATTGATGCAATAACAAGTATGTTTCCAGTCACAGTGAGCACAACAGTATTGCTTTATATAATGTAGAGCATCCCTTTTACAGCAGGAGAGAAAATGTAGGCTCTGACACAGGACCTGTTGACATGCTCATAACACAGATGGATGGAGTCCACCATGTCAGAGCTGTTGATACCAGGACCTGGCTCCATGCTGCAGGAACCTGCAGGGTTAAGTACAGTTAGGAAGGGGAGAAGGGGGAGAAAGAGAAGACATGACAACTTATAATTGTGAATATGTCAACATTGTTTTACCAAAAATCTATTTTAGAGTCTCAAATAGTCTAGTCCAAGAAGACTATTATTTGAATACAGAAACAAAACACATTGAGATTGTGTAAATGTTCCTTTGCCCACCTTTTGCCATGTACTTGATTCTATAGTCACCTGTTGCCTTGGTCTGCTGCCACCATCCCAACAGTCCGAAGTTGAGGTTAAGGGTCCTTAAGTACCCAGTCTATGATGATGCTGTTGATTGTCATGCATATGTACAATGATATTAAGGAAGATAGCTAGTACAGTAATCATAATTAGAACACCAGAAAGATCTGGAAAATGTCAAGGGTATCTATCATAGCAAAAAATATATAATTGGAAGACCTTTTAGGTGTAGCTTCTCTTTCCCTGCCCGAATTCTATCTTCATTCATTTTCAGTCACATGGCTTGCACTCAGCCTTCTGGAATAACTGTGATGTAAAATAGGGGGAGACAAAAATTGCACTTTTGTCTCAAATGTTGGCAATGTAATCGAGTGGCAACCGATTTGGATCCTCGTGTGGTACCTTTAATAAATCAGCATATGAATGGAGGACACAGGAGTAAGCTTCAGTAGTAGTTAATTATGAACAGATTCATACCACTATCTTACAGAGACCAATTCTGAACTAGTCCTTGCAATTGGCCGTTTGAATGTTTTCCTTGTGAAAGTGTCCAGTAAATTGATCAAATGTTTATAGATAGGCAGTGTCACCCCTAGCTCCTCAACCTCAACCCGAAAAACAAGTTCCTGTGGTTTATGTAACTGTTCCTGTTGGAGACAACTGACAAATGAAGTAATAGTTGGACTTCTGAATACTCCATCTTCTTCAACCCCAGAGGACACTCTCTTCCCACCAGTTACCTCATACACTGAATATATAGCACAGTGTGTGGTAGTTATACACACATATACATGTACCAAAGGTTAGATTGAGTTAGTAAACTTCGGGAAACGCTACTGGTTGAGAGGAAGCGGACAGTAGACAGTCCATGTTGACACCTATCAGAGACTGTGGAGAAAGAGCATGTAGGTCCCCTACAGGCACTGTCTTCTCTCCCTCCCTCCACATGCTAATACATGGATCGGTGTCATAACATCTCTGTTTGACTGCTTTCTGTACTTTGCACACATCGAACAGCACATGGGTGGATGTTTGGCACATTTCTACACAGACTGGGTTATCGCAGGATGAACCAAGGCCCTCACACACATATTCATTCTGCTGAACTTTACACAAACAGAGGCATGGGCACAGGCATGTACGCATGTGCTCAACACAGATACTCACAGAATACACTCAAAGAATACAGACACACACTCCCAGAAGCATTAATACACACGCATAATAGACAATGTACACATTCATGCACACAACCCTGAAGAATTGCTGTCAATGATAGATCCTCACATTGTATATTTCAATAATAGTGTGTACAGTAGGATCAGTAAAGCATAGGTCATAGGTCAGATTATAGTTACGTATCATATGTTTGAACCTAATTGTTGTTTAGTTTATTTAGTTTGTTGTTGTTAGGTTTGTATTGTAATGATCTGATGCAACTAAGAGACTAATAAGCCAAAGTGTGAAGGTGAGACAACTCATTAGAAGTGTTTTGGTACCGAAGTCCCTGTGAAACACACATACATTCTAATACACAACAACAATAGGGACCACTTACTATATGATGTCACTCAGTTTGTATTATAATGATCTGATGCAACTAAGGACTAATAAGTCAAGGTGTGAAGGTGAGACAACTCATTAGTAAGTAGTGTTTTGGTATTGAGGTGCCTGGGACACACACACAAAAACATAGCACGTGTCCAATCACAACCCACACAAACACAGGCACAGCCATGCACTGACAAACTAAATTATGGATAAACACACATGTACTAAATGAATTGAGGTAGAGTGGTCGACCCATATCTGGTATAGATCGGTCAATAAAGCTTAGATACATTGGATCATGGAATAAGTCAGAGGGCACGTTATAATTAGTTTGAACTTAATTTGTGTTTGGTTTGTATTGTAATGATCTGATGCAACTAAAGAGACTAATAAGTTAAGGTGTGGTGAGAAAACTCATTAGTGGTGTTTTGTTTTGGTACTGATCCCTGTGACATGTTCCAGACACACACAGTTCACACCTTTCACAACAGGGGACTCATTACCTCCAAACACTGCTGGATCACAGGTTAACAACAAACACTTTAGGTGTCATACAGGCAATTGACATCTCTGGACCACAACAAGATTATCCTCCCCTGACTCCCCCCATCCCCCCTTTCAGACACACACACACAAACACGCACACACACCCACACACACTTCACCCAAACTTTTGAGCTTCTAACTGTTAGCAAACACTTTAATATTAATTCACCATACACAGGATGTGTATGGTCTGACCTGAACATCACAAAAGACAGGTTGGGTTGATGAACTCTGTCAACATGTAGCATGGATTTTTGGATGGTGTTTATGTCTATGGCATGTGCAGACAGTACAGGACAGTTCTTGTCCTGAAAACATTGATCAGGACATCAGATAGCCATGTTTAACCCAAACATCAGGAAACGTTCTAAGAGTGCCTTGTTTGTGTAAACAAAGTAAAAAAGTTACTAAATGTGTATGAACAGACATTGCCTTATCTTTCAAGGACACCATTAAATTCCAGGAATTAGTCCTGGAAAACTGGAAACAAGGATAATGGGTCACCACACAGAACACACACATTGTGTGTTGGGAGTCAGGTGGCTGAGCGGTGAGGGAATCGGGCTAGTAATACGAAGGTTGCCAGTTCGATTCCCGGTCATGCACTCTGACGTTGTGTCCCTGGGCAAGGCACTTCACCCTACTTGCCTCGGGGGTATGTCCCTGTACTTACTGTAAGTTGCTCTGGATAAGAGCGTCTGCTAAATTTCTATTTCTATTGTGTGTGGATGTACAGTACCAGTCAAAAGTTTGGACACATCTTCAAGGGAAAACGTGTCCAAACTTTTGACTGGTACTGTAAGTTGGCGAATGTGTTAGTGTGTGCATGTGTGTAGTTAAGTTGAGCGGGTCTGTTAGAGGGACAGACACGCTTGTGAAACTCAGTGCCCTTCTGCCATGATTAGACAACTCCCTGGCTTTTTGCCACACAGTTCCACAGAAAATACTGAGTGGGCACACCGTTTGGACTTTGGCACTCCATCAAGGTGTTTACTTACTTGATTCCCCTTGTTCGTCATGGCTGAACAAGGGTGATAAAACTCGACTGGCTGTTCACCTCGGTGATAAAAAGCCTGGAGAGAGCCAGAGCCGCCGTTGTCCAGTTGGAAGGTGCGTGTGTCACTAGCCTAGTTGTCTCTCACCGGGTGTTTCCGCAGGTATCCTCCAGAGATCCCACCATGCATGTGCTGGGGATGTTGTCAGGCCTCCTCGTCCTCCTGGCCGCATGCTCCGGTCCAGCTCACAGTGCCATCATTACGGAGAACAACCTGCCTATTCTGTGGGCCGAGGCTTCCAGCCAGCTGTCCGACCTCCCCCAGCAGGACAACATCGTCACCATCAACCCCTGGAACTACCAACAGAGGATGACTCTCTACCGGCTCCAGTTGGCCGCCTCTGATCAGTACATGGGCTCCATGGGCCCCAACACCACGGAGGGGAACCCGCTCTGGAGTCTGCCTCTGCAGCTGGGGTGGAAGCTGAGGTCAGGTAAATATGGATCGATATCACGACTGGACAAAGCTGTTCTTGGAGAGCTACTGTGGGTTTCCATCCCAGCACTAATCCAGCACACCTGAGCTCAATCATGTTTGTTGATGATCTGCAACCCTGCAGATCTCTGGTTGGACAGGCTTGATCTATATATCAGTAGATGTGCTTAAGGAGGACAGGAGGAGAAGTGATGTTGCCTGCTGGTCCCATAGAGAGTTGACCTTTTGCACCTCCTCCATCTCCCTGCTCCATTTCTACCCTCCTCACAGACTATGCCTATTTATCTATATATGATATATACATCTAATTGTAAGCCAGAAATGGTTGATGTGGGTTATTTCTAGAATTAAAATTGGGTCTTCAACTGGTGGTTCTGGCCTTTTCAGTACGCATGTGTGTGTTGGCAGGTCGTCTGTTGGACCCCACGAGTGCTACGACGTGTGGCCAGGAGAGTGACTCCATGTGCATCTCTGGCCAGAGCTGGTGGGCCTGTGAGTAGACTGAGCGGCGCCCTCTGCTGGGGGGTTTAGGGAACTGAGGTTTACTTCTGACAGCTAATGTCAAAGAATGGATTACGTGTCTTCCTGTATTATCTGTCTGTCTTGCTTACTGTTTACTATACACATCCATGTCTTTCCTACCCCCCTCATCACTTATCCATCCCCCAGGTGTGAACTACTACCTCTCTGTGATTCCCTTCTTGGCTGCGGTTCAGAAGGGTGTGATTGGAGATGGTCAGCTCCAGGTCCAGATCCAGACACCGAGTGATGCAGTTCAGGACTACTGCACCTCCTACACTGACTGCTCAACCAAGTTCCCTGACCTCATGGCCAAGTGGGAGGCCTTTTACCAGGTAACATGCCATGATCATGACTTGAACCCAGACTTCAATCCAGACCCATTGATCCAGACTACCACATGACTTCGCCCTTACCCTCAGGTTAATAGCATGTCAAAACACAGCATACTATTTTGGCGGGGATTTGATTTGAATAAATGTCCTGCATTTGTAAAGAGATATGTTGTGCTTCTCTAGACTCCTATCTGCTATGTGTATTGCAGGGAATGAAGGACCTGAGCGTTGCTGCCATCATGGACGTGGAGAAGAAAGACCAGATCCTGGGTCTGATGTGGGCCGCTCAGCAGTTTTCACTACAGACTGCTTCTAGCACCTGCCAGGAGAAGTGAGCACCACCAAGCAAAACATCACCACCAAAGATCATGCATGACCTATCGCCTTTCAGCATCTTCAGACGCACCACCAATCCCCTCTCAGCATCTTCATACGCACTGCCAATAAAGTGACAAAGCTTTTCAGAAACAGGAAAACAAATGTATAAAAAATGATTTTTTTATAAATGTACATATATAAGTATTTCCTCATCAACAGGAAGTGTTCATCTCCTCTCTCTCTCTCTCTCTCTCTCTCTCTCTCTCTCTCTCTCTCTCTCTCTCTCTCTCTCTCTCTCTCTCTCTCTCTCTCTCTCTCTTCTCTCTCTCTGTCCTTCCTCCAGGCTGAAACACTACTCTTACCCAGAGAAAGCCTTTGCTGAGAGCTGGCTCAGCTCAGCCGATTTTGTAGCGGCCACTCACTTCCAGTCCACTGTGGAGCGTTCGGTGTTGTTCATGACGCCACTGCCTGGCCGCGTTCTGAGGGAAGGAGACCAAGCGCCCAACATCCAGGACCTGAGTCCCGAGGAGAACCACACCCTCTCCATCTTCAACTGGATGAGAAACATGAACAGTGTGCTCGGTAGGTGGGCCACAACTTGTCGACCCTTCCCTCACGTCACCTGTGTGACCCCACTGTCACCTGATTGGCCCTTATGGTCACCTGGCTAGGTGCCTGGCTGATCTCTTTGACCATCCACAGTTCAATTTGATTGGCCATCTGTTTGACTTCTCTGTTCATCTGACACACCCTTCTAACGCCTAATTGGTTACTTGGTTGGAACTTCAAAGACAAACTTGTTATAGTATACAAGACAAAAAGAGGAGCATAGCACTCCTAACAATGTGTCTTTGTATGTGTGTGTGTTGTAGGTGGGACCTTGGTGCGAATGTGGCGCAGCGCCATGTGTTCACAAAAGGCCAGAGAGCAGGGCCAGACTTTGCTCCAGGACCTCACCCTCAACCCCAAGTTTGCCCTCACCACAGTCTTTTCCATCCTATCAGAGATGTCCACCAACTGCTGAACTCCCCAATCCAAGCACTCTCTCACACACACACACACACACACACACACACACACACACACACACACACACACACACACACACACACACACACACACACACACACACACACACTAAAACCAACAGCAACATACAGCATTAAGTGTTTGCTCTCAGCCACATATAAACACATATTTAGTATGTGGGCAAGTCACACATACATCCAGAGAAGTGTGGTATTAAAGAAAATAAAGATGTTCACAAGCAAGACCTTGTATGATGAAACCTGTTGTAAGATCCAGTCAATACAATATTCTTTCTGTTCTGCAAGGCAAGTGCTCCACCACTATAAGCCCCCCTGGTGTACATACAGTATTTACTATTTGTTTATGTTTTCACAATAATGTGAAGGTTGACAACCCAATAAACAACTGGACAGTGATGTCTCTAGCTATAAATATGTGTTGCTGGGATGGTAGTGTCTATGTACTGGCCTGTTAAGGTTTTTCATAATATTTACATAAGTAATAGGTCAAGCAATAGTTCTTGAGAGTTTGAACCTAATTAGTGGTATGTCTGCTAGGTTTGTTTTGGTATCCTTGTTGTTTGGTTGGTAGGTCTGATGCGATGAATGATATGATGCAACTAAAGAGACTAATAAGTCAAGGTGTGAAGGTGAGAAAACTCATCCGTAGTGTTTTGGGACTCAGGCTCCTGTTTGTATTATAATGATCTGATGCAACCAAAGACTAATAAGTCAAGGTGTGAAGGTGAGACAACTCATTAGTAGTGTTTTGGTATGGAGATCTCTGTGACACCCACAGTAGAATGTGTCTGGTCAATCAAGACCTGCCATTGCAGCATGATTAATGATGACATCTCCAGTGGCTCTGTCAACCTTGTTTTATTCAAAGAGTTGCCTTGTTTATTACAGCCAATAAGCCAACAGTTACAGACAAACAATATGGACCATGAATTAACTTCACATATACACTACAGTTTCCTGTTACCAGGGTTTCCACTTCCTGTGTGTCCTCTTCTATAATCACTATAACTAGACATCATTTGTCTGTCTGCCTGTCTGTTGGCTAACATTTCAACCTTCGGAACACTGACATCACTTCCTGTCTGGAACCTCAATCTTTGATCTTCTAAGACATCAAAAACAGCTGAGCATGACATTGCCAGAGAAAAATAGAGCTCTCTCACTATGGCCTGGTGGGCTCTGATATCCTAACTGCATGGCCAGAATACACAAGCTTTTACACAAAGGAACCACTGGCACATCACATAGAGAAAAAAATGAAAATATAAAATAAAGATATTACTGAGCTCAGTCTAATACTTAAAAACTACATTAAATGTGTACGGTTCAAAGTTATAGTAAAGAACACGCAATGAAGATGATTGTTTTTAGCCTTCAAAAAGGAATGCAAGTAAACAATAAATACAAACAATGTGCTTTTTTTCTCCATATAGACATATTTACATAAGTCTTTGGCTTATGATTAAACATTTGCTACAAAACTAAAACATGGTGAGCAAGCTGTCGCCAGTGCATGATACAAACATGATCAGAAGCCAAGGTCACATGGGAGCACCTCCATCCATGGCCAGTGCATTAATTTTTTTCGTTCACATTTCAACTGACTTCTATAGATATAGATATAAACTTGTTTGTTGACAATGCTGCAAATATAGAAAACAAAATACAAAAAAGAAAAGAAAAAAAATAACAGTATAGCATGCAACACCTTGGCAGTAGTGTCACTCTTACAAATGTCTGCACAAGAACAGATGTGAATCTGCGGAACAGGAAGCAGACTGAGGCAGGATGCTGCTGCTGCTGCTGTGGCACTGAACACAGAGAAGTACAATGGTGAACGTCACACATACTCTCCTCAAACCCTCTTCTTCATCGTCATCGTCAGCGTCTTACTCCCCTCCTCCTCGTTTCGTCAGTATATCCTTTCATCTTGGTGGGGGTCCCGGCCTCCTGGGCTCAGTGGCGCCCCCTGGTTAGGACGTCTCCATGAACTCCAGGGCCAGGTCATAACAGAAGCGGTACTGCTCCTGTTGGCAATATGATAACAAGCCATTGGTAAGACAGTCCTAACTGTATGAGGATCTACACTCTGGACGCTACACACAAACTCACTATACAACTTGCTTGTATACGACACATACAGTAAATACAATATACATCACTCAAAAGTAAATCAAGACATAGGTCACAGGTCAAGTTAAAGTTTGAACCTAATTAGTTGTTAGATCGTTAAGTTTGTTTTGTTGTTGGTTGGTTTGAGTTTTAATGATCTGATGCAACTCAAAGTTAATAAGCGAAGGTGTGAAGGTGAGACAACTCATTAGTGGTGTTTTGTACTGAGGTCCCTGACACACACACACACACACATGAAACAACAAAAGAGCATCATGTTGCTTGGCTTGCAATGTAATCTGAGACAACACCAGACCTAAGGTGAGCCAACTCATGAGCACAACCCACACACACCTGTTCACACCTCAGAACAAGGGGACTCATTACCTCCATCCACTGCTGAATGTCACTGGTTAACCATTAACACCTTTAGGTGTTCAGCATCTCTGAACCACAGCAAGACAGCCCTGCTAAAGGGCTCCAGCCCCCCACCCCCTATCGCCTCTTCAGGTGTCAGTCAATGCCCTGAAGACTCCCCCCCTCCCCAACACACACAGCAACAACAACACACCTATAGTACCAAACTACAGCCTCACTTCCAGGGATCATTTGATATTACATTGATCGATTGATTGATAGAGATCACAGGCCTTTCCCGTGCATAATGTCTCGGTGAATAACACACGCATACATACGCCCATACAGACTCTCACCGGGGTGTCCACCATGTTGGGTTTGCTGTTTCTCAGGCTCTTCACAGCGTGGAACACATCCACCACATTCTGACGCTTGATCATCTCACACACGATGCTGGCAGCACAGAACATACCACTACGACCGCCTCCGTTCCTGCACAAACACACACACACACAACCAAAAGTCAAAAGGAACCTGGACAAGTGCATGTAATATAAAATAGAGGAATGGTGTGTGTGTGTGTGTACATTTGAAGGTGGGTGTTTGAGTGTATACAGGTGTGTATAAGTGTGTGACACTCACAGGCAGTGTATGATGGTGCGGCCCTCTCCCTCCTCACACTCCTGTTGCCACTTGTCCACCTGTAGGATGAGTTTGAGGAAGGAGCGTTTGGACCCGGGAACCTCCCTATGTCCGGCCCAGCCCAGGTACTGGAACTGACGCACCATAAGGTAACCCTCCTGAGGCTGCAACAACAACAACAGAAATAACGTCAGCATCATCAATGTCAACGACAGACATAACAGCACAGTTCTACATATCAAACAACAACAAAAGTGGCATCATACCAAATAATGTCTACAATGTCGGCATCAACATCCAGTTCATGTGACATCACTTCCTTACCCGGGTCAAGTTACATATCCTGAAGAGGCGACTGATGACATCACAGTCCATGGAGCAGGACATGCACTCCACCTGTACGGGCCCGTAGCGCAGCATGCCCTCCTCAGGCCAGTACTGGGGACAGCCCTGCACACACGCCCACACACAGATACATACGTTAGCCATAATAGCTGTCCTAAACTGGGTTTATGTTAGTCTATGAGTTGTACCAGTCAGGTGCAGGCCAGGTGCCAGTCTCACCTGTGCCAGGTCGATCTCATTGAGCATCACCAGTGATGTGCACCCGTAGTCGTACACCAGACGCCAGAAGTCCTTTACTGTGTTGGGCAATGGATGCTGGGTAACGATGAACGCAGCTGGCTGTCTGTAGCTCTGCCACACAGAACAGGAAGTACAAACATGCATCACCTGACATCACTTCCTGCATCAATGTACAAAAGATTAGAGGATGAGATTGACCAATCATAATGGAGGATGTGTGAACAAGGGGCCATGCAGAATGTGTGAGGGGCTTCAACCACATTAGCATGCTGCAGCTTTAGCCACCTGCGCTAGGTCAACGATGCCATCTGACAAAACACTTAAGCCATGAAACAAATCCAGTATCATAGAAGAAGAAGCGGTATTGATTGAGAAGTGATAAATTCAGAAATTACCTGGTATTCTTCTGACGGCTTGGTTAGAAAAAGTCCAAGAGTTTGTAAAGTGTACGAGAAAGTGGTTGTAACATTAAAGAACTGTACTATGTGTCTGTTTGGCTGAGTTTTAGTTTAGGGTGTCATTCACTTTCTCTACAATGCAACAATCTTTGTTTTAAATCCTTCCATAAATCCCTGATCTGACATGAGTAGACTGGTGGCAGCTGTCTGGGGAAGGATCGGCTGTCACCTGGCCAGTCATGGAGTATCAGAAAGGCAGGGTGGATGCAGTTCAAAACCATTCAAAAAGGTACAGACCCAGTCTGGTTTCATAGGGGTCCAGTCCCAGAGCCGGTCCTACTAGGGTTTATACTTAGTCTAGTCTAGTATGCCTGGTTTGATGTCAAATTTGTGGTGCTCTAGGTAACAGAGTTTGGATGGCTGAACTTGGTCTGAACCTGGAGACTGTCTGGTCCTGATTGATCCTGGCTGTCTGTCCCAGCAGACCATGGGTCTCAGTGATACCCAAATTGAGATCCATTCAAATAGGTTTACCAGAGCCATATGAAAGAGAACTGACACTATCACCAAATAGTAATTATGAAAAAAGGATGACCTCCAGTGAGATTCAAATCTGAACTACTTTACAAGCTTTGATGACATCACTAGTTACACAGCCAGAGAAGAATGTCCAAACAGGGCTGACGGTGTATAGATCACACTGTGACACAACAGTGTCCGGCAGAAGATCAGAAACAGAGATATACACCTGGATTTGTCTCTAGCTTTCTCTTTCTACCATACAGACAGACAGCATCCATTGCTTGCGTACAGCTGAGTGTGTGTGTGTGTGTGTGTATGTAGTCATGTGAAATACACAATGTGAGAATCTGCACAAGTGTCTGAGAGCATGTATGTGCAGGTAGAGAATTGGAACGCATGCAAGTGTGTGTGTGTTTATGTGTATGCGTATGGAGTCGTGTGCCTATGTGTGCGCGCGTGTGTGGACACCTACATCCATGAGGGCAGCGTTGATGTAGTTGGAGCTCTCTCCGTCGATGGTGATGAGGAAGGGCAGGCAGCGGTCAGGGGGCAGGGTGTCCATAAAGCGGTTCTTGTCGTGGTTCCTGGGGAGCAGTGCGATGCTGCAGTCCTCCGGCTGCGGCTGAGGTGTTACGGAGTTCAGGGTCTGGAGGACAGCAGGGAGAGGAAAGTCAGGTAGGAGCCAGGCCTTGTCTAGCCCCAGAGACTAACCCTGGGAATCTTAAACTACCCCGTTGTGACTCCAAAACTACCCGTGGTCATCCCAACTCCCAGTTTTACCATGCACTATCCCTTCTAACCCTGAAATACCCCAGGTAACCCAAAATAACCTCTGACAACCTCACAATACCACATGTAATTCAAAACGATGCCTGACAACCCCATACAACCACAGTTTCTTGTAACAAAACCACACTAGTCCAGCTAACCCAAAGGTAACCATAACCATAAACTCAAAGTTCCTTAACTTCCCCAAAATACCCAAACTGCCCCACACTACCTCAAAACCATGTGTTCACAGCATAGTGGCCTGTCCAGTCAAGAGAGGAGGACATTGGACAGTGTGTCTCCACGGTGACGGGGTGGGGCGTACCTGGAACTCGTCTTTGAGGTGGGAGGAGTTACTCTGGGTGTCTATGCGGATCATGTCATAGTATGCAGCTTTGAACTCGCAGGCCGGGATGGCCGTCTCCCCACAGAGACACGCCTCCAGGATGGCGTCATGGATGAAGATGTACTGCTCCTGAGGCCAGAACACATATGAAACACACAAGGTTTACAACAGGACCAAGGAGGGCTTGGTTAAGTATGTAGTTGCATGCACAGCCTAAATTGCTACATGCACACACGCACACACACACACACACACACATACTGAAGCTGATGGTAGATGGCTCTCATGTTAGTTGGTGAAGTGTGTGTACGTGCGTGTGGTATTGGAATACAAGTGTGTATTTGGTGAACAGAGTGTGTGTTAAGTGAAAGTGAGTGTGTGTGTGTGTGTGTGTGTGTGTGTGTGTGTGCGTGTGTATGCTGGTTGAGGAGAGGTGGGGATGGTGGGATGGCCTACAGTAGTCACCTCTGTCTGTACCATGTTGATGCGTCGGGAGCGCAGGGCTTTGACACAGTTATAGATGTCCACCACGCCCTCTCTCTCCGCCATGTCCAGCATGATGTCAATCACGATGTAACATCCTGTGCGTCCAGCCCCAGCGCTGAGCAGAAAAAGAGAGGAGTTACACAGCTATAATATACAGTACTTACTGAAATGAACATAGCCAGCCCTCCAGAATATCAGACAGACAGGCAGAAAGAGACAGGCAGGCAGGCAGGTATCATGTCTCCCACCTGCAGTGGACCACGATGGGCCCTGCGCTGGGAGGGTTGGAGATCTTGACCCTGCGGATGAAGGACAGCAGGCCGGTGGCGTGATATGGAACTCCGTGGTCAGGCCAGCCGGTGAAGTGGAACTGCTTCACCTCACGAAGCTCGTTGAAACCTCTCTGGTAAATCAAAGGCCAGAATATTCACAGGTTCAATCAAGAAACTCCCTGGATAGTTGTCGCCTGACAGCTGTGCTGTTTATGTGCTGTGTTCAGCCTACAGGAGGTGGAGTATGGGACAGGCCGGCTGGTACTCACCCGCTCCAGAGTGAAGGTCCTCACAACGTACTCAGCCAGAGGTTCTACCTCCACAAAGGTGACCTTGAAGTCGCCGTACACCTCGGCATCATCGGGCCAGTACTTATAGCACTTCACCTGGACAGGAGAGGAAAGGGATACACACACTTGATTAGCTCTAAACACATGTGGACACATAAACACACACACACACGCGGTGTTGTGTTAATGGGGTTAGGGAACAGACATGGAATTGAACCTACCCTTCCCACCTCCACCAGATTGGTCACCATGACGATACAGGCAGACTGCTCCTGCCAGACCATCCTCCAGAAGTCATACACGGTCTCATGGACCGGACCTAGATCACACACACCACGCAGTGCACAGAGTTACAGAGCAGTCAGACACAGATGCTAGACTGAAGACTAACACGGGAGAGAGGGGCAGAGAGAGGTTAAAGCAACACAGCACTGCTAGATAGAGCTGGCCTGAGCTGCAGTGCTCACATTCAGGACAGGCCAAAACGCTCCCCATCTTAACTAGAACATGGGTGAAGGATCTCACCTTGCGTAGCGATGTAGTGACTGGGCCGTTGATAACCCTGGAAGAAGCAGGGAGAACACAGTGAGACGTCTGGGAGGGAGAAGGCAACACACAGCATCATACCCCAGTCACGTCCTACTGGAGAGGGACATGGAAACACCGGACGACTGCCCTGGACTACTGGACAACCACAGAACCAGGACATATATAGTACCATCCCAGGACATATACAATACCAGCCCAAGACATATATAGTACCATCCCAGGACATAGAGTGTCAGCCGTTCAGCAAAAGCCCACAACACATAGATACTGTGGGTCCAGCTAGACAGAGATCCATACAGTGTCATTCCAGCACATGGCTTTGCATCATTTTGTTAGGTTGGTGACAAGTCGTGACAGCTGAGTCAATAGCACACCTCCGGGATGTAAGAGGCCACACTAATACTGCTGTGTTACGACAGAAGGGTACAGAGGCTGGGACTAGGGTAAGGGCTGGGGTGAGACGGGGGGATAAGGCTAGGAGTAGGGCTAGGGGTGAGGCTGGGAGTAGAGCAGGGGCTGAACCTGGGACCAGGGCTGGGGTCGGGGCTGACTGAGGCTTGGGCTAGGTTATGGGCTATGCATGCTTAGGCCTGTTTGGGCGAGAGGACTGGAGCTGGACTTAGGTCTGGGACAGTGTTGAACATGTCACCTCTGGGCTAGAGAATGTGCAGGGTTTGGGACTGGTAGATTGACTGGGGGGGCTAACACACGTTGAACACAGCCTCCTGTAAAATACAAAAGTTATGCAACACTTCCCCCTGTTGGAGATGTTGGAGTATTGCACTGTGGTGTTTTGTCAAACTGACAGTCTGGACTTAAATGAATGGAGGTATAGTTATGGATAGGGGATGGATCTGGAGGGCTGGGCTGGGGGGTCTGGATCAGGAGGGCTGGGCTGGGGGGATTGGAACTGGGGGGCTGAGGGGCCTGTAGCTGGGGGGCTGGGGTGGGAGGGTTGGGCTGTAGACAGGCTTGAAAGGATTGGAAGGGGGTCGGGGCTGGAGCTAGCACCAACCCTGGAGGACGGCCTGGATTTAAGGCAGGGGCTGAGAAGTAGCTGAATATGGGTTGTGGCTGAGCCTGGGGCTGAGGTTGGGCTGAGACCAGATTGAGGCCGGGGATGAGGACAGGCCATGGGAACACAGACATGAGAGCAGCGCGTGGAGGTCAAAGCATGAAGGAACTGAAGAGACAAGATGGCAGAAACATCTCAGCCCACCAGGATCTCCATGCAGACGGGAGAGAAAAAGCAGAGGCCAGCAGCAGCGCGCGGGGGAGAAGAGGGGAAGGAGAGAAGGGGGAGGAGGAGGAGAGGGGAAGGGGGGGGGAAGGGAAGGGTGGGCGAGGGGCGGAGGTATCTACAGTGATACTTACATCCCTGTACAGCCAAATCTACAGCCCAACCACAGGCAGAGTGAAAGAAAGCACAACAGATGTCAGTGAGTAACGAGCACTTTGACTGGAGGAGGGGTAAAAGCTGTATTGTATAGAGAAGACAAAGGCATGCGTAGAAGGCCTGCACACATACGAGAGAAGGAGTGGTGTGTCTCACACGCTGGCCAAGGGAGGAGGGGACGGAGGCCCCACTTACGTCTATGTAGTTGGCGTTGATGTAATCAGACGATGGATCGTCCTCCATCGCTTGCAGGATCACTCTAGAATGATCATCTAGTGTACAATCACACACACGCACACATTAGAGGGCATGCTAGCTGGTGTGATAGTATGCTAACATAGCTAAATACACTGACGAGTCAATAGCTGAGAAAGTCTGTTTTATAGCGCACTTTAACATCCTAATTAAGTATTATAAACACAGTGTATTAGAAGTAATCTAACTAAATAATTGAGTAGCAAGTACACTACCTAAGTAATACATGTTCATGATTGTTTTCGTTTTCTCTCAAAAGCCACAGCACTCACATTTGTGTGTTGCCGACACGTTCCACATGGAAGCCTGGTTGCCATGGAAGTTCTGCGTGACTTACGTGCAATAATGTTTCCATGGAGGTTCTGTGTGACTTACATGCAATGATGTTGCCATAGCGGTTCTTGGTTCTGTTCTGTTCTTTCTTAGCAACGTCCCAAGAGGCGGACTGGCCCTCAAAAAAACTCTGAGGAGAGAGCAGTCACTGCTATCAGACGGGGCCGTGACAGACTTCAGTCTGTCTGTGGATTTGTGCCTGCTCATGTCTGGGTCATTATTTTGGGGTGACTTTCTGTGTGTGCTTGTCTGTAAGTGTGCATGCTTGTGTTCTCATACGTGAGTGTATGTGGACATGTGTGCGCCATACGTGTGCGCGTGCACGCGTGTGCACGTGTGTTTACGTGCACGTGTGTGTGCGTGCGTAGGCTCCCCCACCTCGTACTCCTCCTTGAAGCCGTAGCTGTCGGAGGTCTTCATCAGGTTGATGTGCTGCAGCAGGTCGGCCACTCGGATGGCCGGGTGGAGCTGACCTGTTTGGTAGGGGGACTCGGTCCCCTCACAGTGGTACCGGGGCACGTCCAGCAGGCGACTGGACTCTGCCGACACGGACGCCGTGTGGTTCTCATCTGAGACAGGGAACGACAATGGGAGGGTTGGAACAGTCAGAGGAGTCTCTCTCTTTCTCATATACTTTTTTTTTTAATGCTCGTCGAGGTACACACACACACACAAAAGTATGCGCACACAAACGCAAACGGCTTTGTCAGCAGATCCATGACAGCTGTTTTGTGCCGATGTGGCTTCAACACACCTGTCTATACACACACACACTCATACAACCACACTTACCAGTGATGGGCACTTTACACCAAAGGTAGCAGGAAGAGAAAGAGGACAGACAGGTTCAGAGTGAGTATCGACCAGAGTCTATCCTCTGGTTCACACAGAGCCTACACACGGAAGGTGTTGGAACATGACTGAGAATAGAACTCAGGGCGTGGGACATGACTCGACACATGGAACATGACTCGGAACATGAGGGATGAAACATGGTGCTTTACAACAATAATCGAGGGAGCACTTCACAGTGGCTTTGGCTAAACAGGGAAGACACGCACACACTGAAGACACTCTTCTATGGTAGCTAACACACAGTGTGAGGTATGTGGGGAAGTAGGTTGTTCTTTCCTGAATGCACACAAACTAGAGTAACCCTGCCCCCCGGTGGACATGATGGGGCATTGCACTGTGATGCTCTCTCATGACTAATACACAAATCCCCAAGACTGATACTAAAACTGACAGTTTTGTTCATTCAACAAAATGAAAGTCTTGTTAATCTACACGCTAACATGTCGTCCTCATCTGCAAACTCCTACTGGTTTGCCCTGCTGTGACATGATTGGCTGAGACAGAGCGTGGCTTCCCCCTTCACTTGCGATTAGGAGAGTGGAGAGAGCAGCGAGCTAAAATAAGCTGTTTTCACAGCCCAGCCTACAGCCTCGGGGCACGTTTTAATTCCCCCGTCAGACTGCAGCTCTCGTCTGGACATGAAGACCCCAGCAGGGTGGGGGCACTGTTCATGGAGTTTACTCTACTCTACTGTGGCCTCGACTGTGGCCTCTACTGTGGCCTCTACTGTGGCCTCAAATCTATTGTTTTGTACTATGATGTATATTTGGTGCATGGAGGCGTCCCCATGACCATCACACAGGAAGCACAGAGGTCTGTGAGTGGGAGGAGGGGGGCAGGCGGGGAAGATGGGGACACATGAGGGCAACAGTAGCCCCAGCCTCACCTAGCACAGCCGTGGGAACCAGGGGGTCGTTAGGCACTGGAGAGAGAAACATGTTAAGGATCCTTCTTGAACTTTCTAGAAGCACCTTCAGATCGCTGCTGTTGCACTAGTTGAATATCTACGCCTCGGGAAATATACAGTAGTGTCGACAAATGGTCGAAAGAAAGAAACATAGTAAGAAAGACACAAAGAGTCCATACTCACATCTGTTCGTGAAGTTGTGAGAGTCCATGAAGGTGACGGACATGGGGTCTTCAGTGTGCAGCGTGGTCTGGTCAGCGTAGCTGCGGTCCATGGCGTTCACCATGTGAGTCATCTCCTGCCTGGTCGTGCCAATGGCGTCCTTACGCTTCTTTGCCAGTTTTCTGGAAGGGGTCCGTACAGGAATTGGTTAGGCATCACACAGGGAGTCGTCACAGAGAGGGAGTCACAAACAAACAGGGGACGGAGAGAGGAGAGAAAACGATGCCGGACGGAGGAGGAGAGGAACAGGTCATCTCCACGACAACAGAGTGTCGGGTCGGAATTCTAGCATCCAAGGTTCTGAGATATAGAGCAAGCCCTGATAGGTGGGGGGCGGGGGGTGGGAGGGGTCCCCCAGATGCTTGTCAGGGTTGAGGTGCGACAGCAGCACTGGGTTTAGGGAGGGGGGGGAGAGGGCTGCAGGCCCAGATGAAGCAAGGCAGCCATGCAGCTGTCTGTCCCAGGCTGATTGGGGTGGGAGGTCACTGAGATAAAGCATGCTGTCCACCTCTCCAGATCCCTGGCTGGACCCACGTACACAGATCTCACTCACAGGCTGTCTGACTGGTCCTGGGCTGACGTCTGGTCTAAAGACTGGAGGAGTGCTGGGGTCTAGTGTTGGACTGGGGGAGTGAGAGGAGAGGGGAATGCAGATGGATTGATACTGCAGGGACAGACCAGTTGTGTCAAAAACAATTGGGCTGGGATATAGAGGTCTAGAGGTAGGTAGGGCTGGGATATAGAGGGCTAGAGGTAGGTAGGGCTGGGATATAAAGGGCTACAGGTAGGTAGGACTGGGATATAGAGGGCTAGAGGTAGGTAGGGCTGGGATATAGAGGGCTAGAGGTAGGGCTGGGATATAGAGGGCTAGAGGTAGGTAGGGCTGGGATATAGAGGGCTAGAGGTAGGGCTGGGATATAGAGGGGTAGAGGTAGGGCTGGGATATAGAGGGCTAGAGGTAGGGCTGGGATATAGAGGGCTAGAGGTAGGTAGGGCTGGGATATAGAGGGCTAGAGGTAGGGCTGGGATATAGAGGGCTAGAGGTAGGTAGTGCTGGGATATAGAGGGCTAGAGGTAGGTAGGAATGGGATATAGAGGGCTAGAGGTAGGGCTGGGATATAAAGGGCTAGAGGTAGGTAGGGTTGAGGACCAGAGGGCATAGGAGAAGGGTTAAAGGATAACAGCAGGCCTTGGCAGATTCAGAACCCAACAGGGTAGGAGACAGGAAACACTGGCTACTTTACTACCAAGGAAAAAGACCTTCACCATATCACCAGGAAGCCATGTGCACCCGACACAGATCGACCAATAGGAAAGAGCCTGAGAGAGAGAGCCCGTACTGAACACGTGCGGTAGAGGTTTACCCTACCCAGTGGTCCAGTGGATGGGATGAATGATCACATGACATGTAGGACACACCCACATGCACACACCCACACACAAACACACACCCACACACAAACACACACCCACACACACAGAGGGTACAAAACACAAGTGCAGCATTCTTTTTTCAAATAACACCGCTTTGGTCATCCAGACTTTGCAGGGTTTGGAGGCATGTTGGAAGTTGGTCAATGAGGATGGAATAGCCTGAGCGAAATGTGTTTTCACTTGAAAAAAGGATACTGCATCTTTAAAACACTAAGAGACTACCCGATGACAGACTCCTTGTGTGTTTGTTTGTTTAATTACTTTGTTATTGTTTGTGTTTACTTACAGGTAATAAGAGTAAGAATAGTAGCTCCTCCTGGTTGGGCCAATCAGGAAGCAGGATAAAGAAATGATTATGAATATGCAGATTGGGAATCAGTCCCATTCAACAAAAAGCAGAATAAAGTAGCAAGACAACAAAAATCTGTGTGTTGGACCTCCTGCAGCTGGTCTGTGTGTCATGCATTATTCTAAGGTCAGGACTCATGCAGTTGTTTTGGATTCAGTATCATTGAAAGTGTCAAGAAGATTAATCTAGATACAGACATGCAGGTCATTCAACCTTAGATTCTTCAGGATTTAGAAAATCGATCAGTTAATTAATATGACATGCTTTAGAATAGTCTTGTCTGATTGGACGGACTGTTTGGCAACATGGACACATCCTAGTCAATCATGATTCGCTATTAAGAACTTACGATGGAAATTATTCCATCGTTTTACGTCTACACACAGTTGCCAATCTGAAAACCAGGCAGCTTTCTACCTGCAACAATGATGTCATGTACCACCATTTTAAAGATGCAGTATCTTCGAGGTTCAGTTCAAGATGGGGAACACTGATTGGTTGTTCTCTTGGTATGGTCAGCACTGATTGGTTATGCCCTAAGGTTAATGGGATGAATCTGGCTGTATGGGTATTGATTGATCTCCATGGTAACTAGCACTTGAAAAAAAACCTTTGTACATGGAATGACCCTTGACCTTCACACATGATATATGACCTTTGAACTCGAACCATGGTATGATCTTTATGACCTGTCAGGAAAACAGAGTGACCTGTCAGAGATGTTGAGGAAGCATACTTGGTCCACCGACAGGCACAGCAGCTCCCCCACACACACACACACACACACACATACACATGCATGCACGCACGCACACACGCACACACCCAATCATATAGATATGAGCTACATTTCTTCCACTGAGGGCCATCACCACATGGGATAGTAGCTTGGTGTTCATCAATACACAACCAACAGGGGTTCTGTGTGTAGGGCTCATATACATTACGACATGAAGTAGACAGTGAGATAACATACTGTAGATGTATATTAAACCTCAGTTCACGTGTTTGACATTTGTACCGTGTGATAGAGCACTATGACAGACCAGAGTACTGAGGAGGATGTCTGAATGTCAGCTGTAAAGAGAGAGAGACAGAGATAAAAAGAAAGAGAGGGAAGAGAACGAAAGGAAAGAGGGAGGATGTGTGTCAGCTATGTCCTGTGTGTGAAATTAGAAGCTCCTAATTGGGATGCTGGATGGAGACCGAGCAGAGAGAGAGAGAGAGGGAGAGACAGAGAGAGCGTGTGGAAGAGTGAGAGAGAGAGAGAGAGAGAGAAGTGAGAGAGAGAGAGAGAGAGAGCAGTGAGAAAGGGAGAGAGAGAGAGAGAGAGAGAGAGAGAGAGAGAGAGAGAGAGAGAGAGAGAGAGAGAGAGAGAGAGAGAGAGAGAGAGTCTCTGATAAAGACTCATTTCTACTCTGTCTGGCAGGACCACGACGAGGGCTGGTTGTCACCCTGAGCACGTCACCCTGCACACAACTGACCCTCTCTCCTCACTCTGTCCATCTCTCTCTCTGTCCATCTCCTCTCTCTCTCTCTCTCTCTCTCTCTCTCTCTCTCTCTCTCTCCCTCTCTATCACCTCTCTCTGTTTATCTCTTTCTCTCCATCTCTCTTTTTTCCTTCTCAACCTCTTTTTCTCCTGTCCTTCTTTTCTCGCTCTGCATCCCTTATCTTCCTTCTGGCTTAGAGCTGCTCTACTCAATCACAAACAGCACACGGAGGAGGATGATGGGGGGTGGGGGGGGTAGGTGGGATAGGAGGGAGGAAAGGGGATGGGGTAGAAGAGGGAGGAAGGGGGAGAGAAGGGGAGGGGGAGAGGAAGAGGTATGATGGGGAAGGTAGATGAGGAGGGGAAAAGTGACTTGGCAAAGATTGGGGAATGGGGAGGGAGGGGAGGGGCCTTGGGGTGAAAAGGGAGATGAAAGAAAAACGTCTCCTTAGTTGACCCTGATTGTCGCTGATTAGTCTTGATTAGCCCTGATTGGCTGAACATGAAAGCAGGCGTGATATGGCCATTAACATTCTAGAACACTTTGCCATCAGTGACCCACATCTGGAGTTTCACCTCAACCTGACCCAACCTCAGCCTCAGACAATCTCATACAACACACGTTGATAAACAAATTAAAAACACCATCAAATAACATAATACTGTATAACATATAACCTCAAAACGCTGACATTCATATTGTCTTTCAATTTCTAAATGAGATCAAAGATAAAACTGTGGTTTGATGAAATACTAGTGTGTCCACACGATGGCGCTGTGAGCCATGTAAAGCAAGAGAACGAGCCACAGAGAGCAAGAGTGGGAGAGAGCGAGAGACAAAGAGACAGAGTGGTTCTGACAGCATCAGGAGAGAGAGTAGACTTCAGAGCCGACAGCCACACCAGGTCCCTCTGCTACGAACTACTCTCTACTTGACTCTGCTTCCTACAACACACCCACTGACTAATACATTTCAGTGTATGTGTGTGTGTGTGTGTGTGTGTGTGTGTGTGAGCCTAGTACACTAGACAGGCAAGAAGTAGTTGAGAATCACCTCTTCTTGACCAGCAGGATGGCTACGAGCACCAGCAGGATGAAGACGAGCACGCCTGCGCTGATGCCAGCGATCTTCACCACACGGTCCGTCTGCTTGGCCGGGTCTGGGACCACCTCCGGCTCCTCGGTCGCACCTGAACACAAGATCCCTACAGCGTTACTACCACATCTACAGCATTACTACCACATCCCTACAGCATCCCTACAGCGTTACTACCACATCCCTACAGCATTACTACCACATCCCTACAGCGTTACTACCACATCCCTACTGCATTACTACCACATCCCTACAGCGTTACTACCACATCTACAGCATTATTACCACATCCCTACAGTGTTACTACCACATCTACAGCATTACTACCACATCCCTACAGCATTACTACCACATCCCTACAGCATTACTAGCACATATATACACTGTTACCACGAATACAACGTCAATACAACGTTACTATGTACAATACCTCTACAACATTGCAACGCAGCTCTACTTCTTCTGTTTTCGAATGTGTTGCGTGATGCTGCGTGCTTTGGAATTAGGACACTGTGAGTGTCACACCCGACTCACAACATTTCATCACACGAATCCCCTTAAAGGAGCTTCTACCATAGAGGGGGATGAAGATGAATAGAAACAAATAATGGCGATTTAGAATTCAGATGCCACAGCGGAGACGGTTTTGAGCAGTTTTGAAAGATCTCTCTGTTCTCTCTCTGAGTCTTGATGATTCAGCACGTCAAAACCAGTTTAGAAATTAGAAGGACCTTTCAAAAACAACATTTATTTCTGATGCTGCTTAAACTGCCACTGCTCTCATGTGTCAACGCAGCTCTACAGAGACAGCACCGAAAGCTTTATAGATGTCGCTAATATCTTAAAAGCCCCAGAGTGCTGTAGTATACCAGGAGATTCAGTGTCTGCTACGATAATCCAGGTCGTAAAACAAAACTCTTACTGAGTAAATCCTAATCTCACATCATTCAGACAAACGATCTTCCTGGTAAAGCAGAAGTAGGTGACCAGGGTGACCCTCGCTCCTGCTCCTCTCTCTCTCCGAAACAAGGGCCAACTGAATTGTCCTCTCTGAGCATCTCTATCGGCAGCCTGGCTCCATTTCTTTCAATGCTGTACCTAACTGTACCCCAGGTGTGGATATCTCTCTGAACCGCCACAGCACGAGGACACTCGGCTCTTCAGCTGCTGTCCACCCCCATGTCCTGACCTGGTTAAGCCTGCCGTGACCCCTGCCATGACCCCTCCAGAGCTACCACAGCCCTCCCAGCACGACGATGGTCACAAGCAGATCATTGTTGTGAGAGCCGGGAGATGGCTTCAGAAGCTTTGCCATTATGGGATATACAGTAGAGCTAGGAGCCGTTGTTTGATATTATGGGATATACACAAGGGTTATGAGACATTGTATGACATTATGAGATACGCAGTAGGGTGAGGAGCTATTGTTTGACATGATGGGGTTAGAAGAAGATGTGATCTAGGTCACATCTTCACTCTGGCCAGGATTGGTGACTAACTTGGAGTCAAATATGTCTCTATAAGAATAGCATGGCATTCAGGATCCTCGCTAGCAGAAGAGCACTGTAATCCCCTCACCCTTATCTCCATTCCCCTTCAGGGCAGAGGTCAGGCTGTACAATAGCACCCCCCCCCCCCCTCCCCCAACCTCCCTCAAGCCAGCTCTAAAAGCTCTCAGGAACCTGGCTGGTTCCTGAGTGGTCCACGCCACACTCCAACTATTAACCCAAATCCTGCTGAACAGAGACTGAGCAGTGCTCTACTGCTGGAAGACAAGTAGAGCTGAATAAAGAGAGGCAGGCAGGCGGAAGGACAGACAGACAGTCTGTCTGGCGTAGCTCTATAGACAGACAGGAAGCTCCAGCCAAACCATTAGGTCAAGAACTAGGTCATTAGACATAGGTGTTGGGTTAGAATGGAAGGGGTTTAAGATAGAACTACTGAGAACAAGCAGCATGGTTCTAAAACTAGCTAGCTGAAGTTCCAGAAACGATGCATGAGTGGAGTTAATTGGCAAGGTTCTAAAGCTAGTGCTAAGGTTCAAGAGTTGCAGGTAATGTTTTAGAGCTAGCACGTGAGGGCAGGGGAGACTAAGAGAGACCAGGGTAGTCCAGGAGAGACCAGGGTAGTCTAGGAGAGACCAGAGTAGATCAAACAAGCAACAGACCAGGCCTGCTCTTGCAGGATGGATGGTGACACCAGTTTAAAGGTTATTAATCAATCCTGCTGTCTGGTGTTGGGACACAGCTCTGACATAATCCCTGTCTCGCCTCCAGAATACTTATGTTTCTGTCACTGCTTATAAGATAAATTCATGACAGAAGACTAGGAGGATGTGTAATGGAATTGGATTACTACCATTTGGATGATAAAATCCCCTGCTTCAAATGAAAATCTATTTCCCTTGGTGACGACCGGACTAGCCTTATCAAACTGAGACACGGTTGCTTTGACAAGGGGGCACACAGCACTCTGATGACATGAGCACAGGAAACGCACGACGACAGCGGCCCCAAAACACAAACAAGCGCTCAACTAAAGCCCTCATTATGGACTTGATTTGGCTTGGCTAGTTGGTTTTTAGATTGCAGGGTATTCATGTGTGATCTGATATCCAACAGTTATGGAGGGAAACTGGGTAGGTGTGGAGGTGAGGGGTGAGCTCTCTAAACAAACCTGTCAGTGACATACACACATCACCTTTATACAGTTTCTCAGATGCTCATTAGAAACTCAGACTTTATTCTTTTTTTATGATGATGTAGTAGTGTGTCTGCTCTAACCAACATGCCAACCTGTCCATCCCCGCTTCCTGCTTCCTGGCCATGTGACCAGCACACCCAAACATGGGGAGACAGTTTGGGCCAGAGCAGCTTCTCTGGTTTGGGAGAGCTAGCTTCGTAGCTAGGAGGGTAGACGGACCAGCCGTCTGTGGATTATGTAGACACAGCCCTTTCATGCCACTGAAATCCATCAGCATATGTTTGATAACTTGTAATCCTATGTCGGACAAAAGAGCCTAGAGAAGGTATCTTATCACATAACAAGCCCTTTATTAAAACAACCACACGCCATCATCACCAAAGGGCGTGACAGAATGAGCCAGCAATCAGTCCGACAAACCGTTTAAACCAGTCAAAACAGTCACTGTAGCTGTCTCTATATCTGCCTCTCTCTCTCCTCTTTTTCTATCACTCTCTTTCTCTCTGCCTCTGGCAAAGCTGATCAGCAGAACAAGGTCCTTTACAAATGCAAACACCACAAGTAAGTGGTGTGTGCTTGTGCGCATATATACACATACTATTAAGATAAAGTCAGTGGTATTGGATAGACTATAACCACCTTGTCAGAGTATATTTTACAGTGATGACAAGATAAATTCAGACCTTGGTTGAAAATCTCTTACCTTTAGTAGCTAGCCTCAAACATTGAGTCTTTGTCTCCTGTAAGACAAACAGAAAGATGTGTCATGACAGGTTTGAAAAAGGGATTAGCTGCAGGGTTTGTCTGTGTCATGATAGTAAGTTGCTGAAGACGCGACATAGGGATAGGACTGCGATGGAGCCATGGAACTGACCTTCTCCACACTGCTGACGGCCTGGAAGTAGATGTTGTAGTTCTTCCTGGGGGCCAGCGGGGCGTTCCAGAAGCCCTGGTAGGTCTTGTTGTCCCCCACGGTGAAGGGTGAGGGCTCTGGAAGGTTCCCTGGGGGTAGCTCTGCGGCGTAGTAGTACGGGGAGCCTCCACTAGAGGCGCTGTGGAAAGATACAGGCACCTGGTAGCAGTCTGCGCTGGCCTCTCGCCGAGTCCTGTGGGGGTTCAGCTCTTCAACCACGATCTGATAGGCACTGGAGGGATGACGTCATAAAGGGTTAGCCAATAAATGGTCAGACCTAGTTTTTCCACCCTGACAGACAGGTAGATGACAGAGAAACGTGCCGAGAGACAGATAGAGAGACAGGCAGGCAGAGAGAGAGACAGACAGATGTACAATGGAGGTAGAATTCCCATCATGCCAGAGCAGATGGAGTTCCAGCACTACTGAGCGTGCTCAGTCCTCTCGTCTCGCTGCACGGCCTGTCAATGACAAACTGCTACAAACGAGCTGAACAGATGTCCTGCTGCTCCCCGCGGTCAGCCAGCTCTCTACGCTACCTACACACACACGCGCTCTCGCACATAACCATGCACACTCATGCACACACACTGCCACAAACACACACACACACACATTCTTACACATACCCATACACACACGCCAACAGAAGCTCACATACCCAAACACAAACACACACACGCAACTCTAATCCGCACAGACACACACAAGCACACACATGCGATTCTCCTTCTCTCTCATACCCAATATGCTGATTGAGTTAGATTGTGGTGAAGCTGAGCAGGAGAACAGACAAGCAAGCTGAGCCCATGTTACTGTATGCTTCTTGGACCCTGAGGATGGTCTTTTTGTCTGAAGGTAGCTTTAAAAGTTTACCCATGCTCTGTCAAATCTGGTCCCTGACCTGAACCAGCCCCTGAACCAGCCCCTACACTGTGACCCTATCAGTATTATTGTCTTTGCTCAAACCCCTGCCTTTGTTTTCATAATTCTCACAAATCTTTTAATCTGTTAAAACTAGATATAATCCACAATCCAGTTGATATCTCTCCACATCTCTTCATGGGGTGCCTGGTTATGAGATTATGGTTCTGTCAGCCGTGAGAATGACAATAAGCCATAACATCTGCACAGACGACACCACATACACAATATTTGGCCCGAATAGTTTGTCACAATAAGGCAACAATAACACTATGGCATTATTACATCATAATCATACTCTTACTGCTGTGTGTGTGTGTGTGTGTGCGTGCATGCCCATGCCTACGTGACGTGAAAAATAAATAAAAAATAGTCCCTTACATCAGAACCGAGACCTGTGATTGGTTATCCAGTGATGAACTAAACTTCCACGAAAGCCCAGACCTGTGATTGGCTGGCTCACCTGATTGGCGCTCCCTTGGCCTGTGCAGGCTTCAGCAGCACGGTGATGGTGGTAGCTGTCTCGTTCAGGAAGGCCTCCATCCCGTCATACTCCTCCAAGGTAGGAGCTGGCAAGAGATGAGAGGTCAGAGGTCAAGAAGCAATGAGTGTGTGTGTGTGTGAGTGTGTTTGTGTGGTTGACTTATTGCAGTAGATGTGACAGTCTTCCCTGTCTGCTTGTCAGAGCTCCAACCAGCTGAAGTCAGAATTCATCCTCCAGGTAAACGGCAAAGCTCAAGCACTCTGAAGCTTCCAACAGCCCCACGCCACACTAACTTCAAATAGCTGCCTTTATCATGAGCGGGCATGCTTATTTCCTGCAATTATATCTACATTAGAGATATTATATCTCTGACATTACAGTCAGGCACTTAGCAAATGCAGTGCTAGGCCCAGCAGAGCTTTATTATAACACATAACTGCGCACCTCTCATTCACCTTTGCTCGATCTCCATTCCTTAACCCTTTTGCTCACCTCTTCTCCTCCCTCGGTTTCACTTTCCTCTCCCCCTCTACACTTATCTCTCTCTCTCTCTCTCTCTCCCCCTCTACACCTCTCTCTCTCTCTCTCTCCCCCTCTACACCTCTCTCTCTCTCTCTCTCTCTCTCTCTCTCTCATCTGAGTCAGAAGTCTTTCATCTTGTTCAGGGTGCTCTCCCTCCTCCTCTCACCTGTTCATCTGATGAATACCTTACTGAGCCTGGAGATGATATTAACAGATAAAAAGGGCATTGCTACACACCGACACACTAATACTGTAAACCCCTAACATACACTCATAAACTAATACGCACATAAATACACATACAACAATACAATATGGATTCAGAATATAGGGCTTCACGGATGAGTTTCTCTTCATAGGTGATGGGGACAAATCACACTAGGGATTAAGATAACATTCTAACCAATCAGAAGGCAGAACATGAAAGGGCCGGCAGAACCAACAAAGCGGATTGGAGGGGAGATGTACCCGAGATGTTGGTGGTGACGTTGAGTGTGGCTGGCGGTCCGAAACCCTTGGAGGTGGAGGCTCTGATGAGGAACTGGTAGGTGGTGCCTGGGTGGAGCTGGGAGAACAGGTGGTGGGAGGAGTTGCAGGGCAGGGACACCACCAGCGGGGGGCGCAGCAGAGACACTGAGGGGTCGAACGAACGCACCCCGCAGTAGCTGATCTGGTTGGATGAAGACGAAGAGGAGGAGGTGGATGGAAAAAAGAAGGATCATGGGGAACAAGAAGAAGGTGTTTAGACATGGAGACACTCGGGTAGGAAGGAGATTTGTACCTCTGCTGGCTACCTTCTCCCTTACCCTCTCCCTCCACCTACCTCATACTGGGTTAGGACCCCATTGGGCTCCAGAGGATCTTTCCAGTAGAGGAAGATCTTGTCTTCAAAGGGCGTGGCTCTCAGGGAGCGGCTCGGGACCGGGCCCGGCACTGAGGAGACAAAGAGACAACATGACATAGGGAACAGGACACAACATGACATATGGGACAAGGAGACAACATGACATAGGGAACAGGACACAACATGACATATGGGACAAGGAGACAACATGACATAGGGAACAGGACACAACATGACATATGGGACAAGGAGACAACATGACATAGGGAACAGGACACAACATGACATATGGGACAAGGAGACAACATGACATAGGGAACAGGACACAACACGACATATGGGACAAGGAGACAACATGACATAGGGGACAAGGACACAACATGACATAAGGAACAGGACACAACACGACATAGGGGACAAGGAGACAACACGACATAGGGGACAAGGACACAACGCCAGGACACGGGTCCACCTACCGTCCTCGTCCGTCTGGATGACGGTCTCGTCGCTCTCCTTGCGGCCCTCCGGGTTGGTGAGGATCATCTTCAGGCTGACGTTGGTGTTGGGGGGCAGGCCGGCCACCACATGGCGGGGGGCCTTGGGGTCCATGTCCAGGCAGTCGGCCCTGCTCTGGTTGAGGGCGCTGTGGTAGTGGTAGCAGATGGTGACGTTGAAGGTGTGGCAGCGAGTGATGTTGTAGCCCAGAGACTCCCAGTCCACGGCGATGAAGCGAGCCTGTGTCTCAGCTATCTTCAGGCTCTTAGGGGTCCGCATGGGCTCTGAGGAGAAGGGGGGCTGTTAACATTAAACTGGTTTGTGTGAGTGTGTTTGTGTGTGTGTGCGTCACTGCACTAAAGTGTCTACAGGTTGTCTATAATAGACCAGAGACTGCTGGGTGAAAGCTGTTGACCTCTCTCCATCTCTCTCTCCGCTTCCACCTTCCCCTCCTCCCCCCCCCCTCCCCAGCTACTCCCTCTCCCTCCCCCTCTTCCTGACAGAACAAGCATTTAATAAACGCCTGCTGAACCCCCAGACTGAAATTCAATTTCTGCTGTGCGTGTCGTCAGCCGGTGACATGATAGTTCAATAGCAGGAGGACCATTTACACACACACAGATAATTACTGAAACAAAAGCAGAGAGGGGGAGATGGCAGACAGGGAGACAAGGACACAGGCACTCATCCCCAACAGGCACCTCTTCCTCTAACAAGTCATTATCTTCCTGTCAGTCACTCACACACACGCGCATACACAGACACGTAAAGACATGCACAGACACACGCGCACGCAGACAGACAGACAGAGAGTGTCATTTCCGCAGGAGAGGATTAAACGTGGACAGGTCTGGAGACACATCTGAATGATGGAAGGATGGAGAGAGGAAGGGAGTGTTGATAGGAGAACCGTTTACTGGTCTGGTCAAGGTCAGAGGGAGGAGAGGAGAGTGGATGAGAGGAGAGGAAAAAAGCCTAAATTAAATGACCAAATACAGATCATCTCAGACTTGGAGACAATATTTAAATGTCAAGCTGACAATAAGAACTTCCTTACAGTACGTACACACACACACACAATCTTCAACCACAGACCTTAACACAAATATGAATACTGTTTGCTAAGAAGACAATAGCATAACCTCCCTCTCCTCCACTCCTTCCCTTCCTCCGTCCCTCCCGACATCCATCCTTTCACTTCTCTATCTCTCTCCCTCCCTCTCAATCTTTCTCTTTCTTTCTCTCTTTCCCTCTTCCTCTCTCCTTCCCTCTCACTCTTCCTTTCTCCATCCTTCTCCTTCCCTCTCACTCTATCCCTCCCTATCGCTCTCCTTCCCTCCCTCTCTCTTCAGTGTGTTCCTCGGCCCCGGACGATGATTAACAAGGTGTGTGCCTTCAGTCCTGATCAATACACCTGATCTCCTGCATTAACTTTACAGATTAGTCTCACACACACACAAACATACCCCTCACACCTTTAATAAATTCCATCGATCATCTGTGATGCTAAAATCCAGCAGCTTTTTTCGGGTTTAAATTTAAAGGAGATATAGTTTCTGGAGACACACCCACAAACACACACCCACACACACAGGGACAGACACGCACGCACACACACAGATCACCATGGAGCAAAGCTCTAGGCAGTTTCTTAACTTGTAATCTAAAGATACCTGAATGGTGTGGAGTGGAGTAGAGAAGGAGGGAGGGAGAGAGAGATAGAGATATGAGGGGAAGGAGGGAGGGAGAGATAGAGGTATGAGGAGAAG